>NC_074681.1:36915010-37195010 GCF_029448725.1 Salvelinus fontinalis | reverse complement strand
CTAATGCCAAGACACCCAGTCTAATGCCAAGACACCCAGGTTGAGATGCCAAGACACCCAGGTTGAGATGCCAAGACACCCAGGTTGAGATGCCAAGACACCCAGGTTGAGATGCCAAGACACCCAGTCTAATGCCAAGTCACCCAGGTTGAGATGCCAAGACACCTTTATCCATGTAGTTCCCTTTGAGTTGTCTTTACTTTTCCTCCTAGTTTGACCAACAGCACTTGCTTTCTATCTATTTAAAGAGGAAAACCTGGCTCCCTGTAGACCATTGTCCTGTCTTATTGCTTAAATATACTATCTGGCGTTAGTGAGTGGAAATAATCTATTGTAGCATTTCTCGTGGAAATGTTCATTTGGCTTAGTTATCCTGTAGGTACAGTATGTTGATGAAGGGGGTATGGTATACTAGTAATACTAGTAGTAGGGACAGAGTTTTTTCCTTACCATCCAACCTGTCAAGGGAAAAACTCTGGTACCCAGCTCGAGAGCTTGGGACTATAAGGCTCTATCTGCATTTTTGTCAAAATTGAATTATTAACATAGCCTTGTTCTGTTCAATGTTCTCTATCAATATAGTACTCTAAATACCCCCATTTGTCTTAGTAAATTCAAAAGAATACAAGATAAAAATTGCTGTCACATTCAAACCAATAAGGGGTTTGCAACTTTAAACCCAATTATCTCTGAATTCTCTTTTTTGCAGATGGAACCTTCTAGTCCAGGGGTGTCAAACTCATTCCACGGAGGGCCTAGTGTCTGCAGGTTTTTGGTTTTTCCTTTCAATAAAGCCCTAGACAACCAGGTGTGGGGAGTTCCTAACTAATTAGTGATGTTAATTCATCAATCAAGTACAAGGGAGGAGCGAAAACCCGCAGACACTCGGCCCCCCGTGGAATGAGTTTGACACCTGTGTTCTAGTCCCAAGCTCTCGTGGTATTGTCTAGTCTTGGGCCTTAGTCTTGGGCCTTAGTCTTGGGCCTTAGTCTTGGGCCTTAGTCTTGGGCCTTAGTCTTGGGCCTTAGTCTTGGGCCTTCGTCTCGGGCCTTCGTCTCGGGCCTTAGTCTTGGGCCTAGCTATAATGTAGTCTGCTGTTTTACCTGAGGATCGGTCCCCACAGATGGCACAGATGTGCTTGGACATGGACCCTGGGCTCATGCAGCCGTAGCTGTTCATGTGACCCAGTCCAGCCAGGCCTGGAGGAGGCTTGATGTCCTCACTGCTGCTCACACTGTTCAGAGAGTTTATCTACAGAGAACAGGGGACAGAGAGGGGGTTAATGGTGTGTATGTGTGTGTGTGTGTGTGTGTATGGGTGGGGGTGTTCATATCACATACACACAAATACACACACACACTGGCTCACTTTCGCCAACTGCCCACGGTGTCACAAAGGTCAAAAGTCACCGACTTCCATTTTAGTTGAAGACAGAACCAAGCACCTCGAGTGGTCTTTTGTATACTGCATGCATTAGCTATACAGTATACAGTCAGCGCCTTCCTCAGTGTGTGTGTGTGTGTGCTTGTGTTAATTTCTCTGTCTATGTGCATACATCCCTATCTGAACGCTTCCTACCTCCCTAACAACCTTATCTGAAGTGTTTTCCTTTGTCATGTCATGTGATCTGATTTTTATCCCGGTAAGGAAGTACCTGTTAATTTGGATGATTTACTCTCTCTACACAGTCCTTAATATAATGTCGTGCCAATAGCAAACATTTACAGAAGGCCCTCAAGGAAGGGCACAAAATGGTAACTGTAAGGCTGATGTAATCCATACCAGATAGAATTCTACCTAAGCTGAATACACACTCATTTGAACTATGGAACATGCAGTTCCACAGGAGAGCAGCAGAGGGAGGTAGTTGGTCATTAAGGAAACCGTATAAGCTACTCCGGGCCAAAGGAAAGCATCATTACCAGACCTGGGTTCATAAAGTATTTGTGTTTGATTGAGCCTGTCTAGTGCCAGAGGGGTGGGTTTTACAGTAAGGACTATTGCATGGGTTCCATTGTGCCAGGTAAGCTCAATCAAGCACATCTGAAGTATAATAAATGGAACAAATACTATTTGAACCCAGGTCTGATCATTATGAACAACAGCGGATTAAAAAGTTACGAGGACGTCCTCCTAATAATGCATTGTCCTGCTAGTGAGGGTAAGTCATGCATATAGTAAGTATGTGCTGTAATAGATAGGCATCTTGTGTGCACAAACAGGTTGAGGGACTATTGCCCTTGGGAGTGAGACCAGCCTGGATTGTGATGCGGGCTCCCTGCCACTGAGTACTGTACTGTAGACTAGAAAGGACTGGGCCGGGTCAACACATACACACACACACACAGATGTGCAAGGATGCACAAACACACGCACATACACATAGATAACATATGCACGAGCAACACACACTTACAGATGACCTACATTGTTAGTCTACACATCACGTCCCATGCCTCTCACCCCACACATATCAGCCATGCATTACGCATGTGAGACCCTTGCTGAATACTTCATATAGCCTATACATTATTCATTCACTGTGCCCAAATGAAGACATTTGGATAGCTTATTCAAAAGTGAAAAATGTACTTGGTAAAACATGAAAAATGGGTTGTATATACACTGAGTGTACAAAATATTAGGAACATTGTCCAAATACTGAGTTGCACCCCCTTTTTCCCTCAGAACAGTCTCAATTTGTCGGAGCATGGACTACAAGCATAGCCGCGGGAAGATGTTTGGCTGTGGGGGTTTATGATTTTTTTTGCCCAGCGCACTATTTAGCGAGAAGAAGAAAAAAAAGATCCACAAAATCAGTTCAGGGGGTGTTGCAGATCCCTCAGCACCCCTACTTCCCGTAGCTATGATTACAAGGTGTCCAAAGTGTTCCACAGGGATGCTGGCCCATGTAGACTAACTCCAATGCTTCCCACAGTTGTGCCAAGTTGTCTGAATGTCCTTTGGTGGTGGACCCTTCTTGATATACACAGGAAACTGTTGAGCATTAAAAAAAACAGCAGCTTTGCAGTTCTTGACAGACTCAAACTGGTGCGCCTGGCATCTACTACCATACCCCGTTCAAAGGCACTGAAATCTTTTGTCTTGCCCATTCACCCTCTGAATGGTACACATACACAATCCATGTCCCAATTGTCTCCAGGCTTAACCTGTGTCCCCCCTTCATCTACACTGACTGAAGTGGATTTAATAAGTGACATCAATAAGGATCATAGTTTTCACCTGGTCAGTCTATGTCATGGAAAGAGCAGGTGTTCCTAATGTTTTCGTACACTCAGTGTATATAGTTTGTAATTATTTTCTTTATTCAGTGGTTGTGGTTAGAATGTCCACCCTGAGATTGGAAGGTTTGAGTTCGATCCCCGGCCGAATCATACCAAAGACTGTAAAAATGGGACCCAATGTGTCTCTGCTTGGCACTCAGCATTAAAGAGATTGGGTGTAAGGCCCTGCGATAGACTAGCGTCCTGTTCAGGGGGTGTACTTGTACATCAAGCTGCTTCACCCTACAGAAACAGGAGATAGGCTCCTGCTCCTATGAGCCATTCCAGCTTGCTCATGCAAGGCAACTTACTTACTTATTTGGATAGTCCATCAGTAACATTTCAACTAACTATCTACTAATCCTAACCTTAGCTCTAACCCTTATCCTAACTCTAAACTTAACCCTTACCTTAACCCTAGCACCAGTGGTGGACTTACCATTAGGCCGAAGAGGCAACTGCCTCAGGCCTCACATCATCAAGGTGCCTCATGACCTGGGCATAAAAAACAAACAAACAAAAAAAATATCCGCTTGAGGCCCTCCCATGCGCCACTCTAGGCATTGTTTCACACGATATGATTGCAAACGTGACTTTCTGCAGCAAAAACTGCCGCTTTCAGAAGAGCGGGGCAGAGAAAAGAAAAAGAAGACTACATTTTAACAGAAACATGGCTTAAGTTAACGCATTTCTTTAGTAAGAAGACAGGTGCCGCTGATAATACTGCCATCATTGTCGAGGCAGAAGACACAACGACGACGAGCCCAGAGACAGACCCAGGCCTAGCTAGCACTTCAATAACCACTAGCATTAGCCTAGCTAGCACTTCAATAACCACTAGCATTAGCCTAGCTAGCACTGATTTAGTTGTGACAACTATGAAAAAGTTATGAAAAATGGAGAGAAAAAAATCACACGGACATTGTATTCAGGTAGAGCTGATGCAGCTTTTTGTTTTTGTTGTCGTATTTAAAAAAATTAAGAGACAAATTTCATAAGGGATGGTTTTCCTTACTGGAAGAATATAGGGACCAATTTGAAAGCACATGAGTATTGTACTGAGCATGTGGAAAACATGGAGAGTTGGCGCCACATGGCGGAAAGATTGAAAACAATCACAACCATTGACGCAATCAACCAGACTGACGGCAAGGTGGATCGCATCCTGACAAAGCCCCTGGGAAGTGCTGCCTTGGTTGCTCTGGGTGTTGCCTAATTCAAAGGTACTAGAGGGCTGGGGTTCAAGTCCTTATTTCATCTCCTGAAGTTGTTTTCATCTTCCACCTACCGGTTCTTATTTACGTGTGTGTGTGTGTGTGTGTGTGTGTGTGTGTGTGTGTGTGTGTGTGTGTGTGTGTGTGTGTGTGTGTGTGTGTGTGTGTGTGTGTGTGTGTGTGTGTGTGTTTGTGTGTGTGTGTGTGTAGATGGATAACTTGAATCAAAGTAGAGGGATGAAGTACTTCCAACTAGATGGGGAGGCGCTCCCCCATATTGCCATGATGACCCAGGACCATTACTCAGTGAAATTGGGCTTCAACTCAGACCTGGGCTGCACAGTAAGAACACAGTTTATTTGTTCTCACAGCCTGGTATAAAAAATGAAAAATACTCCTTATAAACATATTTTCCAATTGATCTGATCTCTCCTCTTCTTTGTTTTATCCTTGCCTCTTTCTCCTTCCCTCCCTCTCTCTCTCTCGGCAGATTGTTCAGATGCAGCATGATGTCAGTATGTTTGTGTTCCTCCCTGATGAGGTCACTGCCAACATGACCCTGGTGGAGGAGAGCCTGCGGCCGAGTTTGTCCAGGGCCTCTCCATGACCCTTCAGCCTGTGAAGGTGGCTCTCAAACTTCCTTTCAAGAGTTCAGCTACTCCACTGACCTGCTGCCTCTGCTCACTGACCAGGGTGAGTATTCATTCATCCCACCTCATCTGGTCTGTGAATTGTTGTCTCCCTCCTCCACTCCTCCTCTACCGCTCTCTTCTCAACCCTTAGGACCAATAAAACTCACCACTTTAGGATTCAAGTAAAATAACCATTCTAAAAAAAAAAATGTGTAAGGATGTTCAAGTTCTTGTCGACTATCTGGTCCTTCTTCTACAGTCTTTGATGGCAGAAGTGCATCTATCTCTCTCTGTACTCAAGAGCACAGTCAGATTTTTTTTCACCTAGTCAGTTTGAACCAGCGACCTTTCGATTACTGGCCCAACACTCTTAACCACTAGCTAGCGTCTCTCTCTCTCTCTCTATTTAACTATACATAATTTAACTAGGCAAGTCAGTTAAGAACAAATTCTTATTTACAATGACGGCCTACCCCAACCAATCCCGGACGATGCTCGGCCAATTGTGCACCGCCCTATGGGACTCCAAATCACTGCCGGATGTAATACAGCCCGGATTCGAACCAGAGACTGTAGTGACGCCTCTTGCACTGAGATGCAGTGCCTTAGACTGCTGCACCACTCTGCATCTCTCTCTCTCTCTGTGTAAGGTGTATATCAGGGTTAAATGTCAGAAGTGGCCTTCTGTCAACCCCCCCCCCCTGCATTTTCCTGCCTCCTTGTCTTATATGTGGTGATGCAAAGACCCTTACTGGTGAAAGGAATTCAAAGTCTTTTCAGTGCATTTTCAATATCCTTCGAGCCGGCTCCGAACATCTCTGGGGGCTCAGACTGACATTAAAAGGTAATACATTTTGACAATGAAATGATATGTCTTATTAAACTAATTTAGCAGACATTTTGTGTGGGTGGTCTCAGATTGGCCTCTGCCTGGGTCCTCCAAATCAATGCCTAACCCTGCAATTTTTTTAGGTTGATCCAAATAGTAATTGTTTACGTTGTGTTGCTTGGCTCATTTAATGTGCCAGACAATGAACTAAAATGTAAACATTATGTCTACTTCTTTGAGACCAAAAGGGAGCTGCACTATTAGCGGTATGAAGAAAATCCAATCGCACATCCTTTGGTTGTATGGCAATTAATGGATCTGAAGGATGACTTCTGTTTGTTCTTTTTTATCTAGCTAGCCTTCCAGACTTCATCTTAGCAGGCTGGGGCAATGATATGTCCCTCTGACTCACTAGCCATCACGCCTCGTTAGCTTTGCTCAGTTAGCTCCGAGTCGGACAGCCAAATACAAATCGGCTCCTCCCCACTAGGGCAAGCAGAGGCCCAACCAGTGGTACAGGCAGAGACGGTCAGAAAAGCAACACAGGAGACAGGTCTAGATTCTACTTAATGCAGGACAGAACATTCATGCTTTTTTAAAAACTAAGTAAATCAAATATTAACTTTTAAATTCACAAGAGTAAGTAGACAAGACTAGGCCTCCATTCTCCCCATTTGTTATATATTTGGGACTTAGAATCCGAGTAAGTGTCTCACTAACTGAGTGAGGACCAGTGAAGTGAGCAGCAGAATAGAACGAGAACATATATGTACGGCAGCGGCAGCCTCTGATTGAGTTGCAGTCCGTGGACATGAATGAGTCTGGGTCAGGCTAGCCTTGCATACCAGCCTTCTATATTCTGCTAGAGGGATGCAGAGCCAACACTAAAGTACAATGTCTGAGACTACTTTAGCAGCAGGTATAGGTATACATTGCAGGGAAGGTTAGTTACTGTAGTTGGGTGAAGGAGAGTAAGCTTGGCATGCGAGCCTAAGACATTGAGAGACTCAAATGGAGGATCAAAATGGATCTGCTGCAGTAGTTCCTAAAGCTACAATACTTTGGTGCATTGATTCTCCTATTGTAAAGCCTTGTATACGTTCAGTGTGTTTGCGTTCAGTAAGTAACCTAGAAGGCCTTAATGTGCTCCTCTAAACATAGCTGTTTAAATGCACGTATCATATTTTTCATATATTATCTTTTGTCACATATTTGTGATGCTATGATTTATTTTATTTTTATTTTATTTTACCGTTATTTTACCAGGTAAGTTGACTGAGAACACGTTCTCATTTGCAGCAACGACCTGGGGAATAGTTACAGGGGAGAAGAGGGGGATGAATGAGCCAATTGTAAACTGGGGATTATTAGGTGACCATGATGGTTTGAGGGCCAGATTGGGAATTTAGCCAGGACACCGGGGTTAACACCCCTACTCTTACGATAAGTGCCATGGGATCTTTAATGACCTCAGAGAGTCAGGACACCCGTTTAACGTCCCATCCGAAAGACAGCACCCTACACAGGGGAGTGTCCCCAATCACTGCCGTGGGGCATTGGGATATTTTTTAGACCAGAGGAAAGAGTGCCTCCTACTGGCCCTCCAACACCACTTCCAGCAGCATCTGGTCTCCCATCCAGGGCCTGACCAGGACCAACCCTGCTTAGCTTCAGAAGCAAGCCAGTAGTGGTATGCAGGGTGGTATGCTGCTGGCTACATGCTGATACTACACTATGACTTTGATATATAGTATTTTATGCATCTCCTTATGTAACACATTAATTAGTGTGTGTGAATACATTGACTCTTACCTGTGGGCTGGAGAGCGTGCTGAAGCCTATGGTGGGCGTGTGGGGCATGGGCGTGTGGGGCATGGAGACACCTGGCGAGCCCAGAGAGGACGACGTGATGACGGAGTACGGCGAGCCGCCCAGCCCATTGAACGGCGAGCCCAGGGTGCTTATGAGGGATGGGCGGGGCCGCCCGGGGTTGATGGTGGTGCTGATGACGGAGGGGTGGTGATGGTGGTGAGGGTGAGGGGGGCCCACCATGATGCTAAGGGGCTGTGAGGGGGTGGAGCTCAGGTGGGAGACCTGAACAGAAGAATCTATAATCAGAGCAGAAAACAGCCAATCAGAGAGGAGAAGGGAGTTAGGGGACATTCTACTGTACATAGGTGTAGGATCAATAGGGTTTAGGATTTTGCAGCTAGAAATGTACATTGTGGAATAGACACTACAATAATTTCCACATGACGAGAAATTGTTCATGACTGTTCTATAAATCATACTTCTATAAGCTCCTGGTTCAGAGACAGTGGAATGGGCAATCAGACCAGAACACGATGAATTAGGACACATGCATAACAACTAACTAGACCCACATCAGCAACCGAGGTTCCTGAGTGGTTGAGTGACAGCCAGGGATCCAAAATGTGAATCTCTCCATTTAACCTTATCACTAATTCAGCTGTTAATGCACTGTGATGTAACCTGATGTAATCTGAAGTAGCTGGGCGCCTGGGGGTCAGTGCAAGGTGAAAGCCTGCGTAAGGAACTTCCATACAGCCCCAGAACAGCCTTAAGAAGGTCAGTGCAGAGACAGGCTACACTGATCTGATCATTCAAAAAAGATTTCTAAGGTCATAAGAGCCCTGCGTATTCCCATTATGCATCAACATGAGAAAATGTTAGGGGGATGTTACAGGGACCCTAGAGGGAAGTGCAACATAGGGCTGTGGCGGTCATGACATTTTGTCAGCCGGTGATTGTCAAGCAAATAACTGCTGGTCTCATGGTAATTGACCGTTAAAGAACATAAACACATTTAGCATCTCTCGTCTTCCACGCATAGCCTACAAGCCACTGATGCAGACATTGGGAACGTCTACACCATCACAATAAATCCCTTATTTATTTTAGACAGTTCTAAAGCAACGTGATATGAAGAAAATGTAGTCTGTTTCAGAAGAACAGAATAACATACTCGGCATTGTTCTTATGTTAGGCCTTGATCTGGCTATACAGTATCATATGGCTGTGGGCTACACTAGTTCATTAAGCAGACAAGATTTGCTTAGAATTCCGTAGCATTATTTTATATTATTTTATAGTATGAAGAATGCAATTGAACAAAGCTGAATAAAATAGAAAGCATATTTTCTCCAAACGATTTGAAGGAGTGCGCTATTCTGTGTTGAGTGGTTAACAAAGAAACAGCTACTCATATATGCGTAATTTAGAGTTATTTAAGTAACTTTAGTTGTGATACAAATGTTGGGCTATATGTTTAGATGTTTTATACATTCTAAGGCTGCATGATGAGACTTGAAAAAATGTTTGAAAAAAGATGCATGAAAGGCATGAGCTCTGCTTTGTTTTCTGTGCAGGCTGTACACACTTCATCAGTCTCTCATTCACAATTTGACAAGTACTTGATAATGCCTCGAATTTCCCGGCTGCATCCCCTTTGTGTGACCGTAATGCCCCCCTAAAAACCTCCATGCCTTTTGCGGCCGGTGGCCATTTTACCCTTGAGCTGAATATAATAATTGTAATTCCCATCTCCCAGCTGCGTGCCGAAGCACCTCTCACTCACATTGCTCTTCGTCACGTGATTGGGTCTTTCTCACAGGCTACAAGTGAAGACACACACATCGAGGATGCAACTGAGCGCATCTTTATCCAATTCCGAGGTGCATATTGAAGATATTGGAAGAACTGTCCACATTTACTTTTCGTCAGCCAACAAGATGATTAGGCCTAACGAACTGCTAAATCACTAGCCTATGTCAATCTACTATCCCCCATAGTACAAAAGTTGACCTGTTCTATTCTGTGCGAGAAATAAATACTCCAAACATAGTCCGGAACTGTTGTGGGATGAGATAGATCCCAAATTAATACAACCACTAGCATCAAAAAAACAGTTTTAAGTATTGAGCCTGACGCAACAGATGAGAATGTTTACCTTAAAATGTTGATAAAGTATTAGGCTATTTTTTCACATTAGAAGCGCAGCAATGCGCACACGCAGTAGGCTATAAGCGCGACTGTTCCATTGCCAGGAAAACACGATTCTCAAATGTGTCCACAAATGCGATTATGCATGTAATGCTTTTATTATAAAGGTACATTTTTATGGTGAAAATGATCTTCCCCAAACTTGAAACTCACGTGCTACGTATGAATGCCAGTTAGGCTCTACACCCATTGTAAAGCAGATTAATGTGCTTCTTTTTAAGAAGTTATTTGGCCACTTTAGTTGTGATACAAACCTTATCAAAACATATAAGCCTATGGGCTAGGCTACATGAGGGCTGCGACTATGATTTGAAAAAGTCGCCAAAAAAAGCCTGCGCTGTTGGGCATCATTCACATGTGATAATATATCATTCACAAGTGATAGGATAATATTGTCACCCATCACACTATACTTAATTTAATCTTGTCTTCATATATACTAAATAATATATGTGTAAAATTTGTTTTGATTTAGAATGGACCATTATCATGCACTTGTCTCGAAACAGGGGCAGTAGAAGTAAAAAAATTCATCAATGCACTTCAATAGTGAATGGAGGACACTTTCCCCATGGTTCATTTTCATGCCAGCCAGGTAGGCTATACTCTTGTTTTAAAGAGAAGCATTGTGCCTAATATTAGGAAGGTTGAGAAATAAATATAGTAGGCCTAGCCTATAGAAAGCTGATGGGATCCTCCTCTTTGTAATAGAGGCCATCACTCTGTTTTCTCACGCAATTGCTTAGCCTATAGAACATGAGCTCATGGGCTCTCATTGTGTTTGATTAGATTTTTATAACATTTGCATTGATGTCAGAGTGATTAGAGGGACAATAGGGTGCTGAGTACCAGGCAGTTAGCAAGTTTGGTAGGCTACTAATGACCGTCAGCAGCATCAGAGCTTGGAGAAGTGTAAACGGTCAAAATCCAATCAAATCAAATGCTATTTGTAGGGTTGCAAAGGGTCGTAAACTTTACGGTAAATTTCTGGAATTTTCACCAGAAATTTTCCATGGGAAGTTAAGCCCAGGAATTTTGGCAATTTTGCTTAAATTCATCAAAAAAGTTAGCTTATAACAGTGAACCTTTTTTTGTGTGGTATACACAAGGCAATTCTAGGTCTTGTGGCAGATTTTGTTTAAACTATCACCAATTCAATGGAATTGCAAACCTCTGCATGGAAGGTGCACTCATCCATCACATGTGCAGTGCACTCTTCCATCACATGTACTGCTGATTCTCAAGATCTTGCACACTAATGAGATGCTATTGAGCCCAAACTACTACACTGTCTGAGCAAAGGACTACATGCTTTCTGGTAAGTTTTGATTACAATACTGGGTGGGGTGAATATATTTTATATAACACATGATTTTTTGTTAACTAGTAAATAGTAGCCTACAACAAAGTGTTGTTTAAATCATTTTTAACTGGGTTTTAGCTTGCTAGAGCCTGCTAACTGAGGAGTGTTAATTCACCTGTTTCCATACATGTTTCATTTTAAAACATTTATCTTACAAAGAAGTTGTTTAATCTAACTGCTTAACTATTTATCTGTACATGGAATTGTATTTGGGTTTTTTAAACAATTGTTTTCCAAATCTTTACAGGAAAATACCACGGGCACTATCTGATGTGTGGAGACATTTCACTGCCGTTAATGTAGAAAGAAAAGCTGTGTACACTTGCAAATACTGTGCCAAATCATATGTGAAGAATGCAATAAAGATGCAGAATCATCTGGCCAAGTGCATAAAGTTCCCTCAGCGCGTACAACAAGCAGCCTCTGACAAAAGTCCCTCTACTTCTAATCGAGGTGAAAATGATGAATCAGACACCTTATCAATTCAACAGCTCATGGTTATCCTGGAATCAGAAGTTTTTTTGACTCAATGGAGGAACGTAGTCAGAGAAATGCTGATGAATGTCTTGCTCGAGCTGTGTATGCAACTGGTTCTTCTCTGATGCTCACAGGCAATGTGTATTGGGAAAGATTTCTGAATGTTCTTTGCCCAGCATACACCCCTCCAACCAGACATGCTTTATCTACTCATTTGCTGGATGCAGAGTTCAACAGAGTTCAAGTGAAGGTCAAGCAAATCATAGAGAAAGCAGACTGAATTGCAATCATCTCTGATGGATGATCGAATGTTCGTGGGTAAGGAATAATTAACTACATCATCTCCACCCCTCAACCAGTATTCTACAAGAGCACAGACACAAGGGACAACAGACACACCGGTCTCTACATTGCAGATGAGCTGAAGGCAGTTATCAATGACCTTGGACCACAGGAGGTATTTGCACTGGTGACAGACAATGCTGTGAACATGAAGGCTGCTTGGTCTAAAGTGGAGAAGTCCTACCCTCACATCACACCCATTGGCTGTGCTGCTCATGCATTGAATCTGCTCCTCAAGGACATCATGGTACTGAAAACAATGGATACACTACAAGAGAGCCAAGGAAATGGTTAGGTATGTGAAGGGTCATCAAGTTATAGCAGCAATCTACCTCACCAAGCAAAGTGAGAAGAATAAGAGCACCACATTGAAGCTGCCCAGCAACACCCGTTGGGGTGGTGTTGTCATCATGTTTGACAGTCTCCTGGAGGAGAAGGAGTCTCTCCAAGAAATTTCCATATCAGAGTCTGCCGATATGGACAGCCCCATCAAGAGGATCCTTCTGGATGATGTATTTTGGGAGAGAGTGGTAAGCAGCCTGAAACTCCTGAAACCTATAGCAGTAGCAATTGCACGGATTGAGGGAGACAATGCCATCCTGTCTGATGTTCAGACTCTGCTTGCATATGTAAGAGAAGAAATCCGTACTGCCCTGCCCACTTCACTGTTGCTCCAAGCAGAGGAAACTGCAGTTCTGAAATGCATAAAAAAGCATGAAGACTTCTGCCTGAAGCCCATACAAGCCGCAGCGTACATGTTGAACCCCAAGTATGCTGGCAAGAGCATCCTATCTGGTGCAGAGATCAACAAGGCCTATGGTGTCACCACTACCATGTCTCGCCACCTTGGCCTGGATGAGGGCAAGGTTCTTGGCAGTCTGGTGAAGTACACTTCCAAGCAAGGGCTTTGGGATGGAGATGCAATATGAAAGTCGTGCCAACATATCTCATCAGCCACCTGGTGGAAGGGACTTTGTGGATCTGAGGTTCTTTCCCCTGTTGCCTCCGTCATCCTCTAAATCCCACCAAAATCAGCCGCCTCAGAGCGCAACTGGTCCTTGTTTTGGGAACACACACACCAAAGCACGCAACAGGCTGACCAATACAAGGGTTGAAGAATTGGTGGCCATCCGGGCAAATCTGAGGCTTTCTGAGCCTGACAACGAGCCATCATCAACAAGGTTGGAAAGTGACCGTGAAGATGAGGGCTCAGAGTCTGATATTCAAGAGGTGGACATTGAGGAGGTCCAGGGAGAAGACATGGAAGCCTGAGAGGAAGACAACCAAAGCTTTAGTTTCTAGACTATCATTTTTTACAGATGTATGTTGAAAACATTTTTGGGAGATGCGATGGATCATTGGGGATCATTCAATATTCCCTTTCTTTTGTTGTTCAGTGAAATCATCCCATGTGAAGAGTCAACTCATTTAATTAAAGTTCAATTTGTAACTAAATCGTTTTTTTTATTTCTATTGGAAGGATGTAATCATTTGCAATTATGTCTAATTATGATAAGGTAAAAGGTTTATGTTTCTGTCTCCATATGATATGGTAGATATATCCAATGCAAAAAACATCTACATTTAAATGGTATTAATATTATTTGCATATATTTACGTTAATTCCCACATATTCCCGTTAATTCCCACGGAAAGTTTCCCCTTCTGAATATTCCACAAAATGTGCAACCCTAGTTATTTGTCAAATGCGCTGAATACAACCTTACAGCTTACTTACAAGCCCTTAACAACAATGTAAAAAAAAAAAAAGTTAAGTAAAAAAAAAAGTACAAATAATTAAAGAGCAGCAGTAAAATAACAGTAGCGAGGCTATATACAGGGGGTACCGGTACAGAGTATAGTTAAAGTGAATATGCATAGATAATAAACAGAGAGTAGCAGCAGTGTAAAAGAGGTGGGGGGGGGGTAATGCAAATAGTCTGGGTAGTCATGCCCTCTTCACGACTGACTTGGGCTGTTTGGACATGATAGTTTATTGGTGATGTGGAAACCAAGGAAATTGAAGCTCTCAACCTGCTCCACTACAGCCCCGTCAATGAGAATTGGGGCGTGCTCGGTCCTCCTTTTCCTGTAGTCCACAATCATCTCCTTTGTATTGATCACGTTGAAGGAGAGGTTGTTATCCTGGCACCACACAGTCAGGTCTCTGACCTCCTCTCTACAGGCTGTCTCATCGTTGTTGGTGATAACGCCTACCACTGTTGTGTCATCGGCAAACTTAATGATGTTGTTGGATTCGTGCCTGGCCATGCAGTCATGAGTGAACAGGGAGTACAGGAGGGGACTGTGCACGCACCCCTGAGGGGCCCCCATGTTGAGGATCAGAGTGGCGGATGTGTTGTTACCTACCCTTACCACCTGGGGGCGGCCCGTCAGGAAGTCCAGGATCCAGTTGCAGAGGGAGGTGTTTAGTCCCAGGGTCCTTAGCTTCGTGATGAGCTTTGAGGACACTATGGTGGTCAGGTGGAATTTGACTGTCTTCATGACTCGTAATACGGTCACTGTAACAGCCATAGTACAACAGCACAGATCTTTTCTCGCCTATTGGACAAACATAAGCCTACATAACGACAAACATTAGCCTACATAACAACAAACATTAGCTTACATAACAACAAACATTAGCTTACATAACAACAAACATTAGCCTTTATAACAACAAACATTAGCTTACATAACAACAAACATTAGCCTTCATAAAAACAAACAATAGCATACATAAGGAAAGTGGGACTTTAATACTATGAATTTGGGGTGATATGCAATTGGCATGAATGTATGAGAACAAAATGAACAGACAACAAAAGGTTCTTTCCCCTCCCCCCCAAAAAACTAAACCTACGTCATAAAACATGATAATATCAACAACACCAAGCCAACAGCAACATAATCCAAGAGAGAGGGCTCTATCAACTATCAAATCTATGTACATATGTTATAGCAACAATAATCTATCAAAACTATTTGCATATGTTATAGCAACAAGAATCTATCAAATCTATTTGCATGCATGTACGTTTTAGTGCAGCCATGGTCTTCTTTCTGTCTCTCCTCGTCTGGGAGTATAGAATGACAGGTTGACATTTCAGGCCCCAACGCTTTAAGGTTGGGCTGTTGAGCAGAGCTGTACGTCACAGGGCTAACAGGAGGTGGCATTTGCATGGGGCATGGTTGCAGGGTCACTGTAGTCAGTCCTGGGTAGAGCGACCTCTCTCGTGTTACACAGGACAGAGTCGGATAGGTCAGCCGGACCAGCAGGGCTAGTGGAAGCGCACGGACACCAGCCTACAGAGGGGACTGATACTAGCATGTATTAGGGGGGTTTGGACATTTTGTGTGGCAGTGTTGACTGACTACTTGATTTTTTTATGCAGACAAATCCTCTCTCTCTCCCTCTCACACACATACATATACAGTGGGGTCTGAAATGATTGACACCCTTGATAAAGACGAGCAATAATGACTGTACAAAAGAAATCATTCAAATACTGAACTACATTGCATGCTCAAAAAATTGGGGAATAATATTATTTTATACTCATACAATTGCTCATAGAAATATATCTTGTTTAAGAAGTAATACTTTTTTCTCTCAAAAAGGTAGGGGTCAAAATGATTCACACCCCTCAAGATTCTTATAAAGTCACCAAAAGTTTAGTATTTGGTCCCATATTCCTAGCACACAATCACTACATCAAGTTTGTGACTCTACAAAGTTGTTGGATGCATTTGCAGTTCGTTTTGGTTGTGTTTTCAGATTATTTTGTGCCCAATATAAATTAATGGTATATAATGTATTGTGTCGTTTTGAAGTCACTTGTATTGTCAATAAGAATATAATATGTTTCTAAAAACTTCTACATTAATGTGGATGCTACCATGATTACGGATAGTCCTGAATGAGTTATTAATAATGATGAGTGAGAAAGTTATAGAGGGTCAAAGATCATACCCCCAAGACATGCTAACCTCTCCTGTTATTGGTACTGGAGCGAGGTTAGCATATCTTGGGGGTATGATCTTTGACAAGATAAAGGAGGAAAAAGGCACTTCCTCATATTGTGTAGTAACAGTTTTAGGTACAGCAGTTTCTCTGCAAAAGCAGATGCAGGAAACCACAATGTATATTTAGACAGAACCAAGAAAGGAACTGTGTGTGACTGTTGTGTATGTGTATTTTATGCATGTATGTACTTCTGGTCTCTTTCTCTCTCGTAAACAAACACAAACACACGCGCATGCACACACAGTCTCACTTTCACCAACTGCCTACCGTGTCACAAAGGTCAAAAGTCACCAACTCACAGCTTTCCATTTTGTTGAAGACAGAACCCAGCACCTCGGGTTAAGCAAAGATCACAGTGTGATCTTGTCAGGCAGCCTTTCTACAGTGTGATCTTGTCAGGGAGCCTTTCTACAGTGTGATCTTGTCAGGCAGCCTTTCTACAGTGTGATCTTGTCAGGCAGCCTTTCTACAGTGTGATCTTGTCAGGCAGCCTTTCTACAGTGTGATCTTGTCAGGCAGCCTTTCTACAGTGTGATCTTGTCAGGCAGCCTTTCTACAGTGTGATCTTGTCAGGCAGCCTTTCTACAGTGTGATCTTGTCAGGCAGCCTTTCTACAGTGTGATCTTGTCAGGCAGCCTTTCTACAGTGTGATCTTGTCAGGCAGCCTTTCTACAGTGTGAACTTGTCAGGCAGCCTTTCTACAGTGTGATCTTGTCAGGCAGCCTTTCTACAGTGGGATCTTGTCAGGCAGCCTTTCTACAGTGTGATCTTGTCAGGCAGCCTTTCTACAGTGTGATCTTGTCAGGCAGCCTTTCTACAGTGTGATCTTGTCAGGCAGCCTTTCTACAGTGTGATCTTGTCAGGCAGCCTTTCTACAGTGCGCCAACAAACACATGCCCACATACTTACAGTGCCTAGATAAAGTCTACACACCTCTTGTACAGTCTTCATATTTTGCTGCCTTTAAAATAAATACAAAAATTGATAAAGTAATGGAAAAATAAGCAATTTATTCCCCTTTTTAGATTATGACGACTGTGCAAGGTGGGTGTAGACGTTCACTAGTGACTGTACATTCATCCATGCATTAGCTACTGTCAGTGCCTTCCAAGTCAAAGTACACGATCCTGTACTACACTGAGTGTACAAAACATTAGAAACACCTGCTCTTTCCATGACATAGGCTGACCAGGTGTATCCAGGTGCAAGCTATGGTCCCTTATTGATGTCACCTGTTAAATCCACTTCAAATCAGTGTAGATGAAGGGGAGGAGACAGGTTAAAGAACGATTTTGAAGCCTTGAGACAACTGAGACATGGATTGTGTATGTGTGCCATTCAGAGGGTAAGGGTAATGGGCAAGACAAAAGATTGCAGTGCCTTTGAACAGGGCATGGTAGTAGGTGCCAGGCGCACCAGTTTGTGGCAAAAACTGCAACGCTGCTGGGTTTTTCACACTCAATTGTTTCCCGTGTGTATCAAGAGTGGTTCACCACCCAAAGGACATCAAGGTGTAAGGATGCACAATATATCGGTGAACATATTGGAATCGGACGATATTAAGTCAAAATACCAACATCGGTATCGGACCGATGTCTAGTTTAACGCCGATGTTAAAAACCGATGTCAAAGCTGACGTGCATACCTATATAACGTAGGTACATGACGTAATGATGCCACGTGAAATGTTGCGCTACATGTGCAACACAGCATTCCTAACCTAGCCCACAATGTCTGCTGTGTGGATCGAGCAGTCAACAAGTCGAGCAGTCATTTGAAAGAGTAACTCAAAGGCGAAATCCATTAAAGCCAAGATAATGGAATTCATTGCCATTGACAATCAACCGTTCTCTGTCGTGGGTGATGTTGGCTTTCGCCGACTGGTCGAGCACCGGTACACACTACCAACTGGGCTATTTTTCAGATGTTGCCCTACCGGAGTTACACAGTAACGGGTCAATTTTGGGGATTTTATCAAAAATAAATAAATATTTGTATGTCACCCCAGACTTTTTTAAACACCTCTCTATCAAGTATTTTAGCTACTTTTCAGATGCATTTTACACCCCCATTTCACTATTTTGCCCTTGTCACTGACCCAGACTTTTAAGCTTCTATTATGTTTTCGATGAGAAAACATTAGTAATTACACATTATATTATGTTATCTACTACAGAAAGAGTCAATTAAATAAAATCTATATCAATATTTATTGTGCGTATATCCTTTTATATTGTTTTTTTTACACAAAATATACCTGTAATTTGGTTGTGTCATTTATACCACTGAGGACAAATTCCTCATTAATAAAGTTTTTCAAGAGAATGTTAATTTAGTTTAATGGAAACATATTATGACACAGAAGCACATGACTGCAGTGGACAGTTGACAAAAACCCATGATCTTATTTTTTTTAATTTTAGGCTTATTTTATCATGTTTAAAATGTATTTAATCTAGAAAATGCTCCAAGGTGTGCACACGTTAAAAACAAAGTTGTAGATGCCACGTAAAACAGCACAGAGGACACAGACATATAGAAACAAAGAAGTATCCTATACGATTCCAGGAACATCTGCAAAAAGACAGGGAGAGATACTGGAAGAAAAAAGAGAAGGGAGAAGTGATCTATCTAAATCTATCTCTGAGCTTACAAAGCGAGAACAAAGATGCCAGAGAAGGCGATGGAAATGTAACCAACGGAATAGAAGACAGACTTCAAAGACAACAGTTGCAATGGAGACCTATCTATCAGGCAACACATCACCTCAGTCACCAGATGACTTGCAGCCAGAACATGAGGCCAACATACCTGCCCCTAACTTACCTGCCCCTGATGCACACCCTGATACCCCTTCCTCATCGTCTGCAACAGGAATGAGAAGTCGAATACTTGCTGGAAGGAAAAAGGTTGAAAGCGGTCGCTCAAAAGCATACAGAGATCTAGGTATGACAAATGTTCAACTTGATAATGCTTTAAGTAAAGCTGAGAAATACAAAAAAAAGGTATGATCGATCGACTGATGAACAAAATGGAGAGACAAGATTCCCCAAAGACAAAGACAAAACAGCAAATGAAGGGAACTCTGAAGAATAATGAGAAGGAATTTTTTGTTTCAAAATGCCATCATTGCAGAGTTAAAACAAAAGTATAAAAAGTGGCTTCAAAAATGCTCAGAGCCAACATCCTGAGAAAGTATGGCCTGGTCAAAGCCGCAAACAGAGAATTAGGATTTTCAGCAAAAGCAATGAGGGCAAATGAAAACAGGCCATCAAGTCTTCAATACTCCAGGAAAAATCAGTGTAACAGAATTAGCACTGCCACCGGAGAGAAAATCACTAGATTCTATGAACGTGATGACAACAGTAGAGCAACAACAGGAGAAAAGGACACACTAACGAGGAACAAGAAGAAAAAGCAGCTCTTCTTGAATGGCACAATTCAGAACCTTTATCAGAAGTTTAAGAGGGAATATTCAGAGATTCAAATTTCCTACTGTGAATTCTGCAAAATAAGTCCTTTTTGGGTTGTCAAGCCAGCTGTCTAAGATAGGGACACATGTCTCTGCAAAACCCACGCCGACCTCCAGTTCATGGCGGACAAACTACAGATCCGCTGCAGCAACAATGAGAAAGGTATTGAGTCTTTGAGCTGTGAGAACCTGAAGAAAGAGTGCAGGTATATAGAGTGCTCCCTTTGCCAAGCCAAAGAGCTTAAAACATCTGACTTTGATGCTGGTGAGCAGACATGGTGGTTTGAGTGGGAAAACAAAGCTGGAGAGAGAGAGAAGAAAAACAAAGAGGGAAACATGGAGAAGTTCACTGACCATTTGACAGTAAAAGAAAAGGTGTGTGGCACACTGCAGATTCTACTGGAGGACTTCTCCAAAGGATTGAAAGAGAAGTTGGGGAAACACGTGTACAATATTCGACACCAATACTCCAAAATGAGAGAATTAAAAGACACTCTGGGGGAAGAGGAGATCATTGTTCACATTGACTTTGCAGAGAACTAGCTGTGTAAATACACCAGTGAAATCCAGGCAGTTCACTTTGGTGATTCTCACAAGCAGGTGACCCTCCACACCTGTGTTGGATATGCCACAAATGATACAGTTTCACTTTGTTCAATGAGCTCTTTTATGCGGCATGACCCCTCTGCTATCTGGGCCCATCTCTCAAAAACACTGGCCTACGTCCCTGAGCTCTGCCCATCGGCTACTGCTGTACACTTTGTGAGTGATTATACTCTCTCCACCCTTCTCTTTGAAATGGGCTTCCAGAGAGTAACAGGGAATTTCCTAGAAGCTGGACATGGAAAAGGCCCAGCTGATGGGGTAGGAGCAGCTGTGAAACGAAGAGCAGATGGAATTGTGGCAAGGACCTCCCAAATGGAAAAACTATATTTGAGGAACTGTCAAAACATCAGCTATCAAGCTCTTTTATATCTTACAGGAGGAGATAGAGAGCATGGAGGCCCTCCTACCAGATCACCTGAAGACAATCCATGGGACAATGAAGATACACCAGGTAATAGTTCTGGGTTATTTTATGTTGAATCTCACATTTGTTATCCAAACATATTATCACTACACTTTGTATCACTAGACTATGCTATCATTACATATTCAGAATGTGCGTAACTTTTTGAATTTCCTGTGTTTCCAGATGGTCACCTACAGGCCAGGAGAGAGAACTTGGCGGATACTCAGTTGCTTCTGTTCCTTTCCACATCACTGCAGCTGTTTCAGCCCACAGACTGTGACTCTGGTCGAAAAAACAGAGGCAGACCAAGATGGAAAATTCCAACTCATCTCAAAGCACCGTCCAGCCCATTGAAGATCTAAGTGAAGCATTGATCGGAAAGTGGTGTGTGGTGGAGTATGATCAGGACGTTTACCCTGGTATCGTGCAAGACGTTCACGCAGAGAGTGGTGCTCTTGTGGTGCTCTCGCGTTGGCCCCAACCATTCTTTTTGGGATACACTATTTTTGAATGACTACCTCATCTCTGTACCCCACAAATACAATTATCTGTAACATCGCTCAGTCGAGCAGTGAATGTCAAACACAGACTCAACCACAAAGAACAGGCAGGTTTTCCAATGCCTCGCAAAGAAGGGCACCTATTTGTAGATAGGTAAATATTTTAAAAAGCAGACACTGAATATCCCTTTGAGCAGGGTGAAGCTATTAATTACACTTTGGATGGTGTAATACAATACACCCACTCACTACAAAGATATAGGCGTCCTTCCTAACTCAGTTGCGAGGAAGGAAATCGTTCAGGGATTTCACCATGAGGTCAAAGGTAACTTTAAAACAGTTACAGAGTTTAATGGATGTGATAGAAGAAAACTGAGGATGGATCAACAACATTGTAGTTACTCCACAATACTAACCTAAATGACATGGTGAAAGGAAGGAAACCTGTACATAATAAAAATATTCCAAAACATGCATCCTGTTTGCAACAAGGTACTCAAGTAAAATATAGCAAAAAATGTCCTGAATAGTAAGCGCTATGTTTGGGGCAAATCCAACACAACACATCACTGAGTACCACTCTTCCAATTTTGAAGCATGGTGGTGGCTGCATCATGTTATGTTATGTTATTTTGCTTTTCATTGGCAAAAACTATGGATTATTTTGGGTTAAAAAAAACTGAATAGAGCTAAGCACAGGCAAAATCCTAGAGGAAAACATGATTCAGTCTGCTTTCCAACAGACACTGGGAGACAAATTCACCTTTCAGCAAGACAATAACACAAGGCCAAAAATACACTGGAGTTGCTTACCAAGGCGACATTGAATGTTCCTGAGTGCCCAGAAACACAGCTGTAATCGCTGCCAAAGGTGATTCTAACATGTATTGACTCAGGGGTGTTAACACTTTGATAAAATTTCTAAAAACATGTTTTCACTTTGTCATTATGGAGTATTGTGTGTAGATGGGTGAGAGAAAAACATCTATTCAGGCTGTAACACAACAAAATGTGGAATAAGTCAATGGGTATGAATAATGGGTATGAATGAGTATGAATACTTTCTGAAGGCACTTTTACTCACTGTCAAAGCCAGGAAGGAGGATCAGGGACTGGTAGTTTCCATACATTTCCAACTCTGATTGGCTAACGTCTATTAAGTCGCTTTCCATTTTTCCTCTGGAATCTTCAACACCTGTTATGATTCTCATGTCTGCAGCCGATCACCTTGGAGTTCTGCAGGGGGTTTGACCCTTCCAATGCAGACAACGGGCTGGCAGCACACGATCATGTGTGTGTTACAAGCAGCTGTAGAGTGGTACACACACACACATATACACACTCACACTCTCTCTCTTTACACATCCCCCCCCCCCTGTGATATTAATGCTTGCTCAATGTCACATTCCAACAGGAAAGAGGCCCCTCACTCTCACACATAAGTACACACACATTTGTTTTACTATCTTTGTGGGGACCAAACAATCGATTCACATTCAAAATCCTATTTTCCCTAACCCTTCACCTAAACCTTAACCCTAACTCATAAACCTAACCCTAACCCTAATTTAACACGAAACATAACCCCTAAGCCTAAAATAGCCTTTTTCCTTGTGGGGACCGGCAAATTGTCTGAATTTTCCTTGTTTTACTATCCTTGTAAGGACTTCTGGTCCTCACAAGGATAGTAAAACCAAAAACACGCCTGGATTCAAACCAGGGACTGTAGTGACATCTCTTGCACTGAGATGCAGTGCCTTAGACCGCTGTGCCAGTCTAGTAGGTTAACTGCGCGTGCATGTCTATTGTTTACTCCATGAGTAACTCTGTGTTGTTGTCTGTTCACACTGCTATGCTTTATCTTGGCCAGGTCGCAGTTGCAAATGAGAACTTGTTCTCAACTAGCCTACCTGGTTAAATAAAGGTGAAATAAAAAAATACAAAAATGTCACAGGTGGCTAGTCGATCACCAAACTCTTCATTGAGACAATGCTTAAACATCAATGCATTGGCAAGTCATTTTCATTTGTGCCCGAAATTTAAATTGAATTAAAGTTAACTTGCAAATTCAGCAGGTTACGGTGAATTTTACCGATTTATTTTATCGATAAAATATTTGCATTGAATCATACAAATTAATAAAATGTTGTCTTCCTCAAATGAAGTAGATGATGATGATGCAATCTTTGCAGGAGGGAGGGAATCTGACTGAAGTGGTCCTCAACTCGTGGCTCAGACACTTCATTCGGGATACATGTAGTTAGCCCTGAGTTAGCCTGCTCCGGAGCAGGTTAGTTCTGAAGGACTCGTTGCCACAGAAATGTACCTGACTAAAAGGTGAGCCACTTTCATTGGTACCAATCATCCCAAGTTGAACTCAGAGTTGACCAACTTTACCTCGCTAACTCCTCAAATACATTTGTAGTATAGGGCCCTGCCAAACAAAAGGTGTGATGGGTCCACACTCAAAAAGATCTTACTTCCAGAAAGGCCAGTAAGGCTCTGGTCTGGCCTGAGGATATTCACAAAGCCTCTCAGTAGAAGTTCATTAGTATCTGAGGCAAACCTGATCCTAGACCAGCCCTGGTATTGTGTGTGGAGACAGAGCCCACTCATTCCTGTCAAAATGAAGATGATGTCGGATCAATCAGGGACCGTATAATCCTCTTACCCCCTGTAAGCATCTCCAACCTGGTTATTTACAGCACGCCCAGCTGTCAATGTGTGTGTAGGGAATGAATAGTTGATGATGAACAGTCTGTTAGGCCCTGGCTTCTATCAGAGGCAACATCTCATCTCAGAGTGGCTGGGCCATTATGTTACAGATGAAGGCTTTATACACAGCAAAACAAACAGAGCAATTGCAAGTCAACTGAAAAACACAGCTGGTAGGAGAGCAGCACTAATGTCATTTCACTAAGTTGGTGTATATTCAAACATAAAATAATTGCAGAGCATACTGTGCAAAGACATACCGTGCAAAGACATATGCCTTGGTGAACATATCAAATACACTGTTTCAGATAATATAGGCTACCCCAAAATCAAATGTATAATATAATGTAGAAGCAGAAATATGGTTATATTATTACATATAATGTGTATGAAAGACAGAAGAGGATTTTCAATGTCATGTTAAAATGGTGTCAGTCCCAAGAGAGCGTGCAGCTTCCTGAAACACTGTAGAGACCTTCACGGGTCCTGTTCCAAAACGGCAATATCTCATTGGGGTGGCAGGTAGCAGCCCGAATGGGTTAGAGTGTTGGGCCAGTAACAGAAAGGTTGGTGGATCGAATCCCCAAGCCGACAAGGTAAAAAAATCTGTCCTTCTGCCCCTGATCAAGGCAGCTAACCCACTGTTTCCCGATAGGTCGTCATTGTGAATAAGAATTTGTTCTTAACTGACATGCCTAGTTAAATAATGGTAAAATAAAAAATCCAGACCCAATATGCATCAATTCCTTTTTACAATATAGAGACCCGTTCCGAACGGACCGATGATAACTAGACCCGTTCCTGTCACTCCCTGGCCATAGAGAGGCTTTTATTCTCTATTTTGGTTAGGCCAGGGTGTGACTAGGGTGGGCATTCTAGTTTCTTTATTTCTATGTTTTCTGTTTCTATGTTTTGGCCGCGTATGGTTCTCAATCAGGGCTACTTAGGCAGCCTGTTTTGACACCTTAGTTGTGGGTAGTTGACTTTGTTAGTGGCCTGTATAGCCCTAGTAAGCGTCACGTTCGTTTTTGATGTTTCTTATTTTTGTTGGCGACATTCATAATAAAAAGAAATCTACGCTCACCACGCTGCACCTTGGTCCGGTCATTTCCCTGACGACGTTCGTGACAGAACTACCCACCACAAACGGACCAAGCAGCGTGGTAAGGAAGACTGGACATGGGAGGACATCCTGAATGGGAAAGGATCGCCTGCCGTGGGAGCAGGTGGAAGCAGCGAGGAAGGCGGAGGCAGCGAGAAAAAGGGCCCATGATTACACAGGGTCACGGCTGGCACGAAAGATTGGAAGGCCACTCCCAAAATGTTTTTTTTTTTGGGGGGGGGGGAACACGGGGATTGTGGCAGAGTCAGGATTCAGACCTGAGCCAACTCCTCGTGCTTACCGTAAGGGGCGTGGTACTGGTCAGGCACCGTGTTATGCGGTGGAGCGCATGGTGTCTCCAGTGCTCTTTCACAGCCCGGTGCGCTACATTCCAGCTCCCCACATTTGACGGGATAGAGTGGTCATCCAGCCAGGACGGATTGTGCCAGCTCAGCGCGCCTGGCCTCCAGTGCGATAGAGTGGTCATCCAGCCAGGACGGATTGTGCCTCTTCGGCCCAGGATATCCTGCGCCGGCACTGCGCACTGTCTCCGGTGCGTCTGCACAGCCCAGTGTGTCCTGTGCCAGCGCCCCACATTTGCCGGGCGAAGGTAACCATCCAGCCAGGACGGGTTGTGCAGACTCTACGCTCGAGACCTCCAGTGCGCCTCCACGGCCCAGTGTATCCGGTGCCTACTCCAAGAACCAAGCCTCCAGTATGTCTCCCCAGCCTGGTGAGTCCTGGGCCTGCTCCCAGAACCAGGCCTCCTGTATGTCTCCCCAGCCTGGTAAGCCATGTGGCAGCTCCACGCACCAGGCTGCCTATACGTCTCCTCACTCCAGTGATAATCCATGGCACGAAGCCAGTGATGATCCATGGCACGAAGCCAGTGATGATCAATGGCACGAAGCCTCCAGTGATGATCCATGGCCCGAAGCCTCCAGTGATGATCCATGGCCCGAAGCCTCCAGTGATGATCCATGGCACGAAGCCTCCAGTGATGATCCATGGCACGAAGTCTCCAGTGATGATCCATGGCACGAAGCCTGCAGTGATGATCCATGGCACGAAGCCTCCAGTGATGATCCATGGCACGAACCTCCAGTGAGGATCCATGGCACGAAGCCTCCAGTGATGATCCATGGCATGAAGCCTGCAGCGAGGATCCATGGCACGAAGCCTCCAGCGACGGTCCCCGGTCCGGAGCCTCCAGCCACGGTCCCCGGTCCGGAGCCTCCAGCGACGGTATCCAGTCCGGAGCCTCCAATGACGGTCTCCAGTCCGGGGCCTGCAATGAGGGTTCCCAGTCCGGGGCCCGCATTGAGGGTCCCCAGTCCGGGGTCGGCGGCAAGGGTCCCCGCACCAGAGGCGCCACCTAAGTGGGGGGAGCCAGAGGCGGAGGGGGGTCTACGTCATGCACCAGAGCCGCCGCCGCAAAGGAAGCCCACCCGGACCCTCCCCTTTAGAGTCAGGTTTTGCGGCCGGAGTCCGCACCTTTGCGGGGGGTACTGTCACGCCCTGGCCATTGAGAGGCTTTTATTCTCTATTTTGGTTAGGCCAGGGTGTGACTAGGGTGGGCAATCTAGTTTCTTTATTTTTATGTTTTTCTATTTCTTTGTGTTTGGCCGGGTGTGGTTCTCAATCAGGGACAGCTGTCTATCGTTGTCTCTGATTGGGAATCATACTTAGGCAGCCTTTTCCCACCTGTGTTTTGTGGGCAGCTGTTTACTGTATAATTTAGTTCCTTACAGAACTGTTCGTTTTTCTCTTTGTTATTTTTGTTCTAGTGTTCTGATTTAATAAAATATCATGAACACGTACCACGCGTTTGGTCCACTCCTTCTTCATCAAACGAGCGTGACACTCTTGGTCGTTATAGCCTATCCTTCTCCTTTAACTTCAAATTCTTTTGATTAAATACTGCAACGTTATCGACTAACTTTTTACACACGGTTGGCTCTGTGACTGTAGCCTATTGCCGCTTTGATGATTTATGATTGGCCAACAACAACAACAAGCTACACACTCTCGTGAAAAGCAAAGAGCAGCAGCATAAATTATACACATTCTCTCTCGCTCTCTCTCTCTCTCCACTGCAGTAGTCGGGTTCGAATCTATATTGATCCTTTTGGACACTTAACGAGACCCGTGACAATCATATCAGATCTGACCCAGACCCGTGACATTATTTACAATTCTGGATCCGGACCTGCTAAGGTCTCGGTATTCGGGTACAGGTTGATCCATGAAGACCTCTCGCCAAGTAAAAAAAACACGCATGCATGCACCCGAACACGCACACACACCGTCTCTGTCCCTGTTATGTGCCTTCAGGGATTTAGCCTAGAAAAGGAGGGAATTCTATCCTGTCGGGTCTCAAACACCCAGTGGGGCCTTGGATTGCTTTTTCATTGAAGTCTATTGTAGACTTTTCTCTGTTGAAATGACAGAAGATGCAGCCAAGCAGACATCATTAACTTGCATGGCCTAAGTATGTGAGGAGACAGAAAGGACATAGCGAGTCCTTTCAGTCCAAGTCAAAGCATCACATTCATTGGTAAAACACTTCAGTATTACATGGGAAGACACAGTAACGTTGCTAATGGTTACTAATGGGAATATAGAGTCAACTACTGATATACTGTGTATGTAGTGGCTCGAGACTACTTGAAGTCTATGCGAAGTTGGCACTTTTTCTGCACTCCATTTTCGATCTCATATAATATGGATACATCTCGTATAATATGGCATAATGTACTGTAACCAGGCAGAGTACCAGGCAGGCAGAGTACCTCTCTAGTATCATACAAAACTTGTCACGCCCTGGCCTTAGTTATCTTTGTTTTCTTTATTATTTTAGTTAGGTCAGGGTGTGACATGGGGGATGTTTGTGTGTTTTTGTCTAGTCTAGGGTGTTTGTATTGTCTAGGGGGTTTTGTAGAGTTCATGGGGTTGTGTTCAGTGTAGGTGTTTATGTAAGTCTATGGTTGCCTGGATTGGTTCTCAATCAGAGACAGCTGTCTATCGTTGTCTCTGATTGGGAGCCATATTTAAGGCAGCCATAGGCATTAGGTAGGTTGTGGGTAATTGTCTATGTTTGACGTTAGTAGCTTGTGTCTGCATTTTCGTTTTGTAGCTTCACGGTCGTTTGTTGTTTTGTCTAGTTTGTGTTAGTGTTCGTTTCATCTTCAAATAAAGTGAAGATGTATTTATATCACGCTGCGCCTTGGTCCTCTCTTACACCTAAAGACGATCGTGACAAAACTGCACCAATTGACTGTTATCATATTACCTACACTACATTGTAGTTTGACTCTTTAATAGTTCAATTATCACGCGAGAAATGTCAACTCCATTACATTTAAAACATGTCAACTCCGTTACATCTGTAATCATACCAATCTAAATTTGTGTTTTTTTATAACTATTTTGACTATTCAGCGGCACCGCCATTATAACAGGCATGACACATGTAACTTACAGCTAACAGCCTTGGACATGTGACATAAGGCGATTACAAATGCATGTGGTAATAGGCGTTGTAACAGTCCTGACCTATTTATGTTAGTTTTTATGTGTTTATGGTCAGGGCATGTGTTTTGGGTGGGCAGTCTATGTTATCTGTTTCTATGTTGGTTTCGGTTTGCCTGGTATGGCTCTTGATTAGAGGCAGGTGGTTTGCATTTTCCTCTAATCAAGAGTCATATTTAGGTAGGGCATTTTCACTGTTTGTTTGTTGGGTGATTGTCTCCTGTGATGTCTTCGTTGTGTTCGATGTTATTCACTATCGGGGCTGTTTGGCTGTTCGTACGTTTCGATGTAACGTTCCTGTTCGTGAGTTTACGTTTGTCGATGTAAGTTTATGTTCAGGTTCCGTTCGTTACGTTTTGTTATTTTGTAAGTTATGAAAGTGTTTTGTTTTGTTTAGTTGACGTCGTATTTGTAATAAAGATGGCTTATTTCCCTGACTCCGCATTTTGGTCAGAAGATCCTTCTCTCCTCACCTCATCTGAGGATGAGGAGAGCGACACCCGTAACAGAATCACCCACCAACAAAATGTGACCAAGCGGTATGGGAAAAATAAACGGAGTAAGGGACAGAAGAAGGAGCAATGGACATGGGACGATGTTCTGGATGGAAAGGGTGTCTACACATGGGAGGAAATCCTAGCTGGTAGAGATCGCCTCCCATGGGAACAGCTGGAGGCACTGAGGAGAGCGGAGGCTACCGGAGAGAGGAACCGGAGCTATGAGGGAACGCGTCTGGCACGGAAGCCGAAAAAGCCCGTGAGTAACTCCCAAAAATTTATTGGGGGGGGCTAAAGGGTAGTGGGCCAAGGGCAGGTAGGAGACCTGCGCCCACTTCCCAGGCTTACCGTGGAGAGCGGGAGTACGGGCAGGCGCCGTGTTACGCAGTAGAGCGCACGGTGTCTCCTGTACGAGTGCATAGCCCAGTGCGGGTTATTCCACCTCCCCGCACTGGGAGGGCTAGATTGGGTATTGAGCCAGGTGTCATGAGGCCGGCTCAACGCGTCTGGTCTCCAGTGCGTCTCCTCGGGCCGGCATACATGGCACCTGCCTTACGCATGGTTTCCCCGGTTCGCCTACATAGGCCGGTGCGGGTTATTCCACCTCCCCGCACTGGTCGGGCAACCGGGAGTATTCAACCAGGTAAGGTTGGGCAAGCTCAATGCTCAAGAGTGCCAGTACGCCTCCACGGTCCGGTATTTCCGGCACCACCTCCCCGCCCCAGCCTAGTACCTACAGTGTCTACACTATGCACTAGGCTACCAGTGCGTATCCTGAGCCCTGTTCCTCCTCCACGCACTCTCCCTGTAGTGCGTGTATCTAGCCCGGTGCCTCCAGTTCCGGGTCCACGCACTAAGCTACCTGTGCGTCTCCAGAGCCCTGAACCCACTGTATCTTCTCCCCCTACTAATCCTGATGTGCTTGTCCTCAGCCCGGTGTCACCAGTGCCGGTACCACGCATCAGGGATAGAGTAGGCTTTGAGAATACAGTGTGCCCTGTCCCTGCTCTACGCACTAGTAGGAAGGTGCTTATCATTAGCACGGTGCCTCCAGTTCCGGCACCACGCACCAGGTCTACAGTGCGCCGTATCCGGCCAGAGCCATCTGTCTCCCCAGCGCCATCTGAGCCATCCGTCTCCCCAGCGCCATCTGAGCCATCCGTCTCCCCAGCGCCATCTGAGCCATCCGTCTCCCCAGCGCCATCTGAGCCATCCGTCTCCCCAGCGCCATCTGAGTCATCCGTCTGCCAGGAGCCTGCAAAGCCGCCCGTCTGCCATGAGCCTGCAAAGCCGCCCGTCTGCCATGAGCCTACAGAGCCATCCGCCAGACAGGAGCCGCTAGAGCCGTCAGCCAGACAGGAGCCGCTAGAGCCGCCCGCCAGACAGGATCTGCCAGAGCCGCCAACCAGACAGGATCTGCCAGAGCCGCCAACCAGACAGGATCTGCCAGAGCCGCCAACCAGACAGGATCTGCCAGAGCCGCCAACCAGACAGGATCTGCCAGAGCCGCCAACCAGACAGGATCTGCCAGAGCCGCCAATCAGACAGGATCTGCCAGAGCCGTCAGAGAGCCATGAGCAGCCTGAGCCGTCAGAGAGCCATGAGCAGCCTGAGCCGTCAGAGAGCCATGAGCAGCCAGAGCCGTCAGAGAGCCATGAGCAGCCAGAGCCGTCAGAGAGCCATGAGCAGCCAGAGCCGTCAGCCTGCCATGAGCAGCCAGAGCCGTCAGCCTGCCATGAGCGTCGAGAGCCGTCAGCCTGCCATGAGCGTCGAGAGCCGTCAGCCTGCCATGAGCGTAGAGAGCCGTCAGTCTGCCATGAGTGTCGAGAGCCGTCAGCCTGCATGGACCTGCCAGAGCCGTCCAAACAGGACCTGCCAGAGTCCTTCAGCCGGGATCTGCCCCTTGTCCCGGTGTTGCCCCTTGTCCCGGTGCTGCCCCTTGTCCCGGTGCTGCCCCTTGTCCCGGTGCTGCCCCTTGTCCCGGTGCTGCCCCTTGTCCCGGTGCTGCCCCTTGTCCCGGTGCTGCCCCTTGTCCCGGTGCTGCCCCTTGTCCCGGTGCTGCCCCTTGTCCCGGTGCTGCCCCTTGTCCCGGTGCTGCCCCTTATTCCGGTGATGGTCCTTATCCTGGTGCTGCCCCTTGTTTTTGTGCTGCCCCTTGTCCCGGTGCTACCCCTTGTCCCGGTGCTGCCCCTTGTTCCGGTGCTAGCTGTTTATTTAGGGGAAGGTAGTGTTAGGGTGGTCAGTGGAAGGGGTAGAAAGAAGAGGGGAGTGACTATGGTGGTGCGGGGACAGCGTCCTGAACCGGAACCACCACCGTGGTCAACTGCCCACCCGGACCCTCCCCTGGACTTTGTGCTGGTGCGCCCGGCGTTCGCACCTTGGGGGGGGGGGTACTGTAACAGTCCTGACCTATTTATGTTAGTTTTTATGTGTTTATGGTCAGGGCATGTGTTTTGGGTGGGCAGTCTATGTTATCTGTTTCTATGTTGGTTTCGGTTTGCCTGGTATGGCTCTTGATTAGAGGCAGGTGGTTTGCATTTTCCTCTAATCAAGAGTCATATTTAGGTAGGGCATTTTCACTGTTTGTTTGTTGGGTGATTGTCTCCTGTGATGTCTTCGTTGTGTTCGATGTTATTCACTATCGGGGCTGTTTGGCTGTTCGTACGTTTCGATGTAACGTTCCTGTTCGTGAGTTTACGTTTGTCGATGTAAGTTTATGTTCAGGTTCCGTTCGTTACGTTTTGTTATTTTGTAAGTTATGAAAGTGTTTTGTTTTGTTTAGTTGACGTCGTATTTGTAATAAAGATGGCTTATTTCCCTGACTCCGCATTTTGGTCAGAAGATCCTTCTCTCCTCACCTCATCTGAGGATGAGGAGAGCGACACCCGTAACAGGCGTTCGAATCACCACTTGTTACATGTTCACATACATGTTCACCATAATTCCTTGGATCTTTATTGAGTCCGTTTTCTAAGTATGGTGTAACATCAGTCGCAATGCATAAAGTCATTAGCTACATTTTGAAAGGGCTCAAGCTCTCTCTCTCTCTCTCTCTCTCTCTCTCTCTCTCTCTCTCTCTCTCTCTCTCTCTCTCTCTCTCTCTCTCTCTCTCTCTCTCTCTCTCTCTCTCTCTCTCTGCATAGGAGGCTTACATTTCCATCCTGGTGTCTATTTCATGTACTGATTAACAGAGGAGGGGGGTGATGAGGGGGAGTAGTGGTGGAGGGGCGTGAGGGGGCTGTCATATGCCATGTGGCCAGGGGGTAGCAGAGGACGGGCCCGCCGTCTGTGGATTTTGGAGAGGGAGTGTGTACGTGTGTGTGTGTTATGTACCTGTGTGTGTGTGTGTGTGCTTGTGTAAGTGTGTGTGAATGTGCGTTATGTAGCTGCCTTTGTGTGTTGCGTAGAGGGCGGGGGGGCGGGGGGGGGGGGGGGGGGGGGGGGGGGGTCTGATGGTGGACTGTGCCAGTTGTTGCAGGATTAAAGAGGATTATCTTGGGATGGGTCCTGGAGGACACAGTGTATTGATGCTGATCTATAGAGCTACTGTACAGAACTGTATGTGTCTCCAAGGCTTCACGCTTCTGTTGGGGCTCCTGTGCCGTCAATGATCTTTTTCTCAAAGAAACCGGCTGCTATATCTGACCACAAATGAACTCGCACAACAAAAACAAGCTGATAAACATCTCTACATTGAGACGTTATGTTGTAATACCACAAGTTACTGTATGGCATAGTAATATAGTGAGTATTTATATGATATACCGGCTAGTCTATTGAATTCCCCAATCATCCTACAAGAGGCTACAACGTTATGAAGTTTATATAAAGAGTAAAGCCAACCTCGAGCCCCTCTCTATCTGTGGAGCTGCACTATACTGAAGCACTAGGATTGGCCCAGACTGGGGCAGAAAAAATGCCAATTAGATAAGGGAACTGATTCAGAATCACAAGCTTGCCAGTGTATAGAACAGTCGCCACAGACACTAGTGGCCCTGACACTATTTCTGACCCGACTATTTCTGAGTTCCCCATTCAGAAAGAAAAAAAGAAAGAAAGGAAGAAAAAGAGAGAGAGCAAAGGAGAGAGAGGGGAAACGAATTACCGTAATTTCCAGACTATTAAGCGCACCTGAATATAAGCCGCACCCACTGAATTTTTAAATAATATGTATTTTGTACATAAATAAGCCGCACATGTCTATAAGCCACAGGTGCCTACATTGAAACAAATTAACTTCGCGTTTTTTCATGCCCAGGTGTTTTCAGCGTGAAGGATGATTCGCCTTTCCTGTTGACAGTCCGAGTGAGAGGCAGGTCAAACGTCAGAGGAACCTCATCCATATTTATGATGCCGTGCGGGCCGATGGAATGCTCCGCTATCTTTGCATCATTGAATTTGCGGAAGTTTGAAACGTCTCATAAATCTTAGACACCACGATGGTCCACCTCTAAAATCCTCAAACTTCATTGCGGTGGCGATTGTTTTGGCTTTCAGTCGGATCTGCACAGTTGAAACACCTCGGCCGTCTGCTCTCTGTGTGTTGACCCAGTCTTCAAGCTCATTTTCTAGTTCGGGCCATCTGCTTTTCTTCTCTCTGAAAGCTTTTGTTGTCTTTTTGCACTGAGTCAGTTCCTCACGTTGCTGTTTCCAACGTCTTATCATCGACTAATATGACTACTGATGCAACAACTAGCACGGGTTGCTAATATGACTACTGACGCAACAACTAGCACGGGTTGCTAATATGACTATTGGCGCACCAACTAGCATGGGTTGCTAATATTACTACTGATGCAACAACTAGCACGGGTTGCTAATATGACTACTGACGCAACAACTAGCACGGGTTGCTAATATGACTACTGATGCAACAACTAGCACGGGTTGCTAATATGACTACTGACGCAACAACTAGCACGGGTTGCTAATATGACTATTGGCGCACCAACTAGCATGGGTTGCTAATATTACTACTGATGCAACAACTAGCATGGGTTGCTAACATGACTACTGATGCAACAACTAGCATGGGTTGCTAATATGACTACTGATGCAACAACTAGCATGGGTTGCTAATATGACTACTGATGTAACAACTAGCATGGGTTGCTAATATGAGTATTGTGCTTTTGGCTAACTGACAACGAAAGAAAGTTGTTAGAACATGAGATAAACGCTGGTTTCAAAGGCATATGATGAAGTGTTTACAAAATAATTCCGTCAACATTTCTATGGTCAGATTTTTTGGCTAGGCTACTTTTAAACAAGGTAAGACATGATTCATAAAATGACAAAACATCCAGGTTTTAAACAATTACGTTCATGGCTAAACATACTAAACAAAAATATAAAAACGCCTCTGCCCAGTCATGTGAAATTCATTAAGGCCTAATGAATTTATTTCTAGTTCGGGCCATCTGCTTTTCTTCTCTCTGAAAGCTTTTGTTGTCTTTTTGCACTGAGTCAGTTCCTCACGCTGCTGTTTCCAACGTCTTATCATCGACTCATTAAGGCCAAGCTCCCGTGCAGCAGCTCTATTTCCTTTTCCAACAGCCAGATCGATCGCCTTCAAATTGAAAGCTGCATCATATGCATTTCTCTGTGTCTTTGCCATGATGAGGGTGACAAAATGACTACCGTAATCAGAATGATGGGAAGTTTGAGCGCGCTCGATTTACGTCACATTATGTGACGGCATGAATCTTGTGAAAAAAATCCATAAATTAGCCGCGTCATTGTATAAGCCGCGAGGTTCAAAGCGTGGGAAAAAGTAGCGGATTATAGTCCGGAAATTACGGTACAATAAAATGAAAAAATGAAGAACAGAAAGGTGTATGTAGGATTGAGGAGGATGGTTATAGCATCCAAACACAATGAGTCAGGTGGAGGAGTGTAGCCCACAGCAACAAGCGCATTGGAAACCATAGAGCATGGTAGGAACGAGGTAATGACGACAAGACAGACAGAGACCTGAGGCTGTTCCTACGGGATGGATTTGGGTTGAACAGAAAGCAGAGGGTCCTGGGTAATTAAACTAGATACTAACACACATAAGACATAGTTGGGCGGACGGAGGGAATGAAACACAGACACACACAACTACAGCGTTCTCACACGCACACACACACACACACGTGTACGCACAAACACACACAGATTCGACAAGTACCAAGCTACATACTGATAGCTGATAAGAAACAGGTGTGTTGTTGAATGCCAAGCAAGAGAGAGAGAGAGAGAGAGAGAGAGAGAGAGAGAGAAGGACTGAAGGTGCCACCTGATCTCCCCACTCTCTTCCCTCTCTTTATCTCCTAACCCCTTTCCAAACACAGCAGCCCATAGAGGGCCTCTCAGCGCCCAGGACCCAAAACAACACGGGTCTTGTACTACCCATTAAGGGACATCATCAAATAATTGTCAATGAAACATTAGCCCCATGTTGGGCCGTTGGATCCCTCTGTGTCTGTGGAGAGAGGGAGGGAGGAAGAGAGAGAAACAAAGCGAGAGAGAGAGGTATTGAGAAGGGAGAGCTATGGCTCCTCTCCCGGCAGATCTTAGTTCCCTGGAGGAGAGGCAGAAGTGGATTCTACATTTATTGAGCACCGCTTGTGCTACAGACACTGTACATTCTATAGCACTGAAGGAATCAACATCAGTTCATGTGGCTTCTCCCCAAACACAGCCTAACTTGGTCTATTGAATATGTTTTTAAGTCGCTCTCTTCTATATCCGTCTGTCCATCAATATGTTTGCTCATCTGCTGTCTGTCTGGCTCTCTCTGTCACCCGTCCGTCCGTCCGTCTTGTCTGTCTGCGGTGTGAAGTCCCATATGAACTGAGGCTGATTTATTCAGTGATATTAGGAAGTCTCACCACTGATATTGATGATAATGAGTACTACAGAGAACACTAGTAATGAAATCACGCTCCCATCCAAGTTCTATGCAGTTTCGGGGCAATTAAGAGGGCGTAAGTAGGAAGGAAATGTGCTAGTGTTATATATTTATAAATAGTGAACAAAGTATAACTGGGGGACTTTTTTTTTAGAATTCCGAGGAATCTGAATGACTTATTCATATCCTTTTCTTATTATGCTGCTGCTGAGTATAATTTAGTGACATCTGTTTCAAAACCTGCGTCTAAATGTTTTACTACATCGTTTCCCTGTGATTTTCAAAATTACATATATGTAACAATCTTTTTATCAGGGATGGGAAACTTGTAGGCCTGCGGACAAAATATATATATATATATATATATATATATATATATATATATATATATATATATATATATATATATATATACAGTACCAGTCAAAGGTTTGGACACACCTACTCATTACATTATAGAATAATAGTAGGGATATCAAACTATGAAATAACACATACTGTATGGAATAATGTAGTAACCAAAAATATATTTAACATTTTAGATTCTTCAAAGGAGCCACCCGTTGGCTTGATGACAGCTCTGCACACTCTTGGCATTCTCTCAACCAGCTTCATGAAGAATGTTTTTCCAACAGTCTTGAAGGAGTTCCCACATATGCTGAGCATTTGTTGGCTGCTTTTCTTTCATTCTGCGGTCCAACTCATCCCAAACCATATCAAATGGGTTGAGGTCGGTTGATTGTGGAGGCCAGGTCATCTGATGCAGAACTCCATCACTCTCCTTGGTCAAATAACCCTTACACAGCCTGGAGGTGTGTTTTGGGTCATTGTCCTGTTGATATTCCCACTAAGCGCAAACCAGATGGGATGGCGTATCGCTGCAGAATGCTGTGGTAGCCATGCTGGTTGAGTATGCCTTAAATTCGAAATAAATCACTGACAGTGTCACCAGCAAAGCACCCCCACACCAACACACCTCCTCCTCCATGCTTAACAGTGGGAACCACACACGCGGAGATCATCCGTTCACCTACTCTGCGGCTCACAAAGACACGGCGGTTGGAACCAAAAATCTCTAATTTGGACTCCAGACCAAAGGACAGATTTCCACCGGTCTAATATCCATTGCTCGTGTTTCTTGGCCCACGCAAGTCTCTTCTTCTTATTGGTGTCCTTTAGTAGTGTTTTTTGTTGTTGCAGCAATTCGACCATAGAGGTCTGATTCACACAGTCTCCTCTGAACAGTTGATGTTGAGATGTGTCTGTGACTTGAACTCTGTGAAGCATTTATTTGGGCTGCAATCTAAGGTGCAGTTAACTCTAATGAACTTATCCTCTGCAGCAGAGGTAACTCTGTGTCTTCCTTTCCTGTGGCGGTCCTCATGAGAGCCAGTTTCATCATAGCGATTGATGGTTTTTGCAACTGCAAGTTCTTGAAATTTTCCGGATTGACTGACCTTCATGTCTTACAGTAATGATGGACTGTCATTTCTCTTTGCTTATTTGAGCTGTTCTTGCCATAATATGGACTTTGTCTTTTACCAAATATGGCTATTTTCTGTATACCACCCATACCTTGTCACAACAGAACTAATTGGCTAAAACACATTAAGAAGGAAAGAAATTCCACAAATGAACTTTTAACAAGGCACACCTGTTAATTGAAATGCATTCCAGGTGACTACATCATGAAGCTGGTTGAGAGAATGCCAAGAGAGCGCAAAGCTGTCATCAAGGCAAAGGGTGGCTACTTTGAAGAATCTCAAATATTAAATATATTTTTAACACTTTTTGGTTACTACATGATTCCATGTGTTATTTCAGAGTTTTTATGTCTTCACTATTATTCTACAAAGTAGAAAATAGTAAAAATAAAGAAAACTGTGGTCTCAACTTACCGTTGAGAGTTAGAATAATGTTATACACAGGTGCAATTTTGAAATTTGGTTGTTTATCAGCAGTCACTCAATTTGCCCATGTCAGCATTTTTTTTAGATTGGTAAGTTAGTCTAGCAGCCAGCTATCTAAACTTGTAGTGAGCATGCTTGAATTGCCAATCTAGGTGGGGCCCATTGATCATCAGTTATCGTATCAGCAGTCACTCAATTAGCCCATGTCGGCATTATTTGTTTTAGATTGGTAAGTTAGTCTAGCAGCCAGCTATCTAAACTTATAGTGAGCATGTTTGAATTACCGATCTAGGTGGTGCCCATTGATCAGTTATCGTATAAAAACGGCAAACATTTGCCTCCACCTTACTGCAAAATGTGTAGAATTGTAGGAAATTAGCTGTAAACCTGCACATTTTTCTCTCCGTCCAATGGCAAAATTAGTAGAATTGCATGAAATAAGTTAAAAAATTGCAAAATTCTCTTCGCTGTCACGAGGTGGGCCGCTGAAATGTTTTGCTCGCAAGGTGGAGGGCGTATATGGATACGCAGACCGACGAGCCACTGCGGTCCCTCATGATGAGTTCCACTTTTGTTGTGGCTCCCACCCCCATCAAAGTTGCCCATCCCTGCTTTTTTTTTAACAAACCTGGTCAGCACTGAGAAGGATGTCAATGGTGTAATAACTCATGAAGAGAGATTTTAATCACTGGCCACTTTAATAAATGGAACACTAGTCACTTTAATGTGTACATATTTTGCATTAGTCATCTCATATGTATATACTGTATTCTATTCCACTGTATCTTTGTCTATGCCACTCTGACATTGCTCGTCCATATAGTTATATATTCTTAATTCCGTTCCTTTACTTAGATTTGTGTGCGTTGTGTGTATTGTTGTGAAATTGTTAGATATTACTTGTTAGATATTACTGCACTGTCAGAACTAGAAACACAAGCATTTCGCTACACCCGCAATAACATCTACTAAACACGTGTATGTGACCAATAAAATTTGATTTGAGAGGATATGTCTATTACAAATTCTACTACTCGGGTTTAGAGTTGCGGACTAACCTGTTGGTTCTAGTTCTGCTGTTACAATCCCAACAGTATTGTCATATTTTGGCCGAAAGAAAATAAGAGTAGCATTTAATAGTGAAGTTATCCTCAGATAGCCTGGCATAAGATTACACGATAGTTGACATGCAGCTTAAATACACCTTCAAGTGTCACGATCTTTCAAGATCGAACCCAGAAGCAGACCAGGACAAGGAGCGTAGGAAGAAGGTGAGTATTTATTTACAATTAAATGTGAAAGGGTAGATATATCCAGATGGCGTAGTGGGCAGTGGTGGAGAATTGATGAGGGGAAATAGGTGAATCCAATGGAGTAGTTGAATCCAATGGAGTAGTTGAATCCTCTGTCAACCAGGCGGGAATGGAGAGAATGATCCAGGTGAGTAACTGAAGGCAAAACAAACGGAGGTAAGTTCAAGGCAAGCAATAAGTAAACGAAAACAACAAAACAAATACTATCCAACTGGAGTCTGGTACTAAGGCACAACATACTGTTCATGGCTAACGATCCGGCAGGGAATGGAAGTCAGGTCAGAGCTTTTGAAGGGGAGAGATGATCAGGACAGGTGTGCAGATTACTGATGGGAAACAGGTGCGGGTGAACATCAATCTCCCAACGAGCTAATTCGCCCGGCAACTAGACAGGATGCGTTCCAGGACACCTGAAACACACTCCAGGACAGACACAGGCAAACCCAGACTCAGGAAGCGGGATTCGTGACAGTACCCCCCCTCCGACGAACGCCACCGGGCGGACTACCTGGAGCGCCAGGATGGAGGCGGTAGAAGTCACGAAGCAGGTCGTCATCCAGGATCTGACGCCGAGGAATCCAACTCCTCTCCTCTGGACCATATCCTTCCCAATCCACTAGATACTGGTACCCTCGACCCCGCCGTCTGGAGTCCATGATGCGGCGCACCGTGTAGACAGGACCACCTCCGATCATCCGAGGAGGAGGAGGACGAGGAGGAGGCAACAGAGGACTGAGGTGAACCGGCTTGAGACAGGAGACATGAAAAGTGGGATGCACTCTAAGTGTTGCAGGCAACTTGAGTCGAACCACCACAGGATTAATGATTCTCTCCACTACAAACGGACCAATGAACTTCGGTGACAACTTCCTTGACTCCGTCCGTAGAGGAAGATCCCGTGTAGCCAACCAAACCTTATCTCCAACCGTATACGCTGGGGCAGGAATACGGCGACGATTCGCCTGGATCTGATACCGGTCAGAAACTCTAAGGAGAGCCTTCCTGGCCCGATGCAAGGTCCGGTGGCAACGACGAATGTGGGTCTGGACAGAGGGAACCGAGAGATCCCTTTCCTGAGAAGGAAACAAAGGAGGTTGGTATCCGTAAAGGCATTGGAAGGGGGACATCCCAGTGGCAGATGAAGGAAGGGTATTATGGGCATACTCAACCCAGGGTAATTGAGATGACCAAGAGGTAGGATCAGAGGAGACAAGACAACGCAGCGTGGACTCCATCTTCTGGTTGGCTCTCTCCGCCTGACCATTAGATTGTGGGTGAATTTCAGAAGTGAGACTGACTGTAGCTCCAATGGCCAAACAGAAGGATTTCCAGACAGCAGAGGTAAACTGAGAACCACGGTCAGAAACAATGTCACTGGGCAATCCGTGAACCCTGAAAACCTCCCTAACCAGGATCTCGGACGTCTCCGTAGCCGATGAAAGCTTGGAGAGAGGAACAAAATGAGCAAACTTGCTGAATCTGTCCACAATAGTCAGAATGACCGTGTTCCCAACAGAAGGGGGCAATCCCGTGACAAAATCCAGGGCCAGATGCGACCAAGGTCGCCGAGGAATAGGTAGGGGGTGAAGAAGCCCAGAGCTGGGCCGATTGGTACTCTTGTTCTGGGCACAAACAGGACATGCGGCAACAAACCTCCGGGTATCTTCTCCCATGGCAGGCCACCAAAAACGTCTGTGCAGTAGTGCCATAGTCCGAGCAACGCCAGGGTGACAAGCTATCTTGCTGGCGTGGGACCACTGAAGGACAGCAGAACGGACCGACTCGGGTACGAACAACCGACCGGGTGGACCGTTACCGGGGCCGGGCTGCGTCCGAAGGGCCGCCATCACATCCTCCTCTATCCTCCATGTAACGGCTCCCACGACAACATTCTGGGGAAGAATCGTCTCAGTCTTGACCTCACTCTCCTCCGTCTTAGAGAACATCCGGGACAGGGCGTCCGCCTTCCCGTTCTTCGATCCAGGTCGGAACGTCAGGGAAAAATTGAAACGTCCAAAAAACAAAGCCCACCTGGCCTGACGGGCGTTGAGACGTTTAGCCGATTGTACGCAAGCCAGATTCTTGTGGTCAGTCCAGACCACAAACGGTTGATCCGCTCCCTCCAACCAGTGACGCCACTCCTCCAAGGCAAGCTTCACAGCGAGAAGCTCCCGGTTACCCACATTGTAGTTTCTTTCAGCTGGAGAAAGACGACAAGAGTAGAAAGCGCAGGGATGGAGTTTACCGTCAGTGGAGCTACGCTGGGACAGGATGGCGCCCACACCCACATCAGAAGCATCCACCTCCACAACGAACTGACGGGCAGTGACAGGTTGAGAGAGAATCGGGGCGCTAGTGAATCGGCTCTTCAAGTCCATAAAAGCTCGGTCTGCCTCAGGAGTCCAACAGAACTTTCTGGTGCAAGACGTCAGGGCAGTTAAAGGTACAGCCACCCGGCTGTAATCACGGATAAACCCCCGATAAAAATTCGCAAACCCCAGGAATCTCTGGAGCTGCAATCTTGTACCGGGCTGGACCCAATCCCGAACCGCCCGAACCTTCTCTTGGTCCATCTTGATCTCTCCCCTGGATATGATGTACCCGAGGAATGACGTCGTGTGGGCGTGAAAATCACACTTCTCAGCCTTCACGAACAGACGGTTCTCCAATAACCGCTGCAGGACCTGCTTGACATGCCGAACGTGGCTAGAAAGCTCCTTCGAGAAGATGAGGATATCATCCAGGTAAACGAACACAAAAATACCAATCATATCTCTCAGAACGTCATTCACCATACTTTGGAACACAGGCGGAGCGTTGGTCAGTCCAAACGGCATCACCTGGTACTCAAAATGTCCCATAGGAGTATTGAACCCAGTCAACCACTCGTCCCCCTCCTTGATCCGAACCAAATGATAAGCATTACGTAAATCAAGCTTCGTAAAAACCGTAGCACCCTGTAAGGAATCGAAAGCCGAGCTCATCAAGGGCAGGGGATACTTGTTCTTAACAGTAATGTCATTCAAACCCCGATAATCAATACACGGTCGAAGAGAGCCATCCTTCTTGCTCACAAAAAAAAATCCTGCTCCCAGAGGTGATGACGATGGCCGAATGAGACCTGCAGCTAGAGACTCCTTGATGTAAGTCTCCAAGGCCTCACGTTCCGGTCGAGAGATACTGTATAACCGTCCCTTGGGAAAGGCAGATCCAGGAAACAGATTAATCGCACAATCATAAGGTCGGTGGGGAGGAAGGGACAGAGCCTTCTGTTTACTGAATACCTCACCCAACTCGTGATATGTTTCTGGAACCAGGGACAAATCAGGAGGAGCAGAGTCACTGACCTGACTGGAAACAGCAGGAGAACAGGCAGTCCTAAGGCAGTTAGCATGACAATCAATGCTCCAACTAGTTACCTTCCCCGTCACCCAATCAAACGAGGGATTGTGTTCCTTCAACCAGGGGTAACCAAGAACCAGAGGAACATGGGGCGAGGACAGAATGAAGAAGGAGATAAACTCTGAATGATTCCCCGACACCAACATCTTAACCGGTTCAGTCCTCATAGTGATCCGTGCCAGACTACTGCCGTTCAGAGTGGTTGCTTCAATGGCTTCCGGCAATTGCTCCTTGGAAAGCCCCAGTTGTTCCACCAAGTCGGCATCCATAAAGCTGCCATCGGCACCTGAATCGATAAAAGCGTTCATGTCAAAGCTCTGATCCTTATTCATAAGGATCGCAGGAAAACGGGGTCTGACAAGATCCTTGAGAGATTGAAACTGGCTCGCTAAAATTCCTCCCAAAACTAGCGAGCCGGGCAGTTTAACGGGCGCTGTGGACAAGCGGAGATGTAATGTCCCGATCTACCACAGTAGAAACAGCTATTGGTCTCACGTCTACGTTGGCGCTCCTCCTTAGTTAGCCCGTGTCGCCCCACTTGCATTGGTTCAGAATCTGGTGGCAAGACCCCTCCACTAATCCCGTGTGGAGAATAACGATCAATACGTCCTGGTTCACCTCCTGAACCGAATGGTAACCGAGTTGCAGATTGCTTGGATGGGCCCCACTGCTTCTCCCTCCTCTCTCGGACTCTATTATCTACCCGAATAGATAAAGCGACCAAGCTGTCTAGGTCACTAGGCTCTGGATAAGATATCAGCTCGTCCTTAAGTTCCTCTGACAACCCCTTGTAAAAAAACGCTTGTAGTGACTCCTCATTCCAACCACTCTCCACAGCCAATGTCCTGAACTCAATCATAAAATCTGCCACACTGCGAGCTCCTTGGCGAAGAGAGAACAAACGTTTAGCTGCGTCCTTACCTCGGACTGGATGATCAAAAAGCTCTCATCTCTCCCGTGAACTCCTGATATGAAGCCGTGCAGGTTCCCTGTCGTTCCCAAACGGCTGACGCCCATTCCAGAGCTCTTCCACGCAACAGTTCAATAACAAAGGCTATCCTAGCCTTGTCAGTGGCGTAAGAATGGGGCTGTAGATCAAACACTAACCCACACTGCATAAGAAACGAACGGCATCTACCCAAATCCCCTTCATATTTATCAGGCGTCGGTACCTTGGGTTCACGGAATGAAACCGCTCCAGACACGGCAGGTGAGATGGGTGAAACCGGTGGTGAACTGAGTTGATCCTGGATTTGTGTCAAGCTAGCAGATAAGTTCTGGATCGAACTCGCTATCTCCTGTAGCGCCGTATTGTGTTGTCCCAATGTCTTCCCCTGCTGGGTAATGGCATAGCAAACGGAGTCCAGGTCCGCTGGGTTCATCACTGGCCGGACTGTTCTGTCACGATCTGTCAAGATCGAACCCAGAAGCAGACCTGGACAAGGAGCGTAGGAAGAAGGTGAGTATTTATTTACAATTAAATGTGAAAGGGTAGATATATCCAGATGGCGTAGCGGGCAGTGGTGGAGAATTGATGAGGGGAAATAGGTGAATCCAATGGAGTAGTTGAATCCTCTGTCAACCAGGCGGGAATGGAGAGAATGATCCAGGTGAGTAACTGAAGGCAAAACAAACGGAGGTAAGTTCAAGGCAAGCAATAAGTAAACGAAAACAACAAAACAAATACTATCCAACTGGAGTCTGGTACTAAGGCACAACATACTGTTCATGGCTAACGATCCGGCAGGGAATGGAAGTCAGGTCAGAGCTTTTGAAGGGGAGAGATGATGATCAGGACAGGTGTGCAGATTACTGATGGGAAACAGGTGCGGGTGAACATCAATCTCCCAACGAGCTAATTCGCCCGGCAACCAGACAGGATGCGTTCCAGGACACCTGAAACACACTCCAGGACAGACACACAGGCAAACCCAGACTCAGGAAGCGGGATTCGTGACGTCAAGTCGTTTGAAACGCATGAATTGTGCTATTAAATGCATATTTTCTTAATCGTTTAGCCTCAAACCATTCTCTTGCATTCTCTGAGAGGCTCAGTCAGTGGACGAGAGTATTAGTAGCCTTGTGTTGTTAAAAGGGCTGATCCCAAGTCAGCCTTCCTAATCACCATTGACAGTAAAAACCCTAATGACTTGGCCACATGACTTCTCATTCTCTTTGACTGCAAGAAGAGATCAGCACACTCACGGTCGTGACCATAGAGCCAACATGGCTGGTTCCTACTCAACTAAGATGTGTTCTGCCATTGTATTGGGGGGTAGCAGGTAGGGCTCCCGAGTGGTGCAGCGGTCTAAGGCACTGCATCTCAGTGCTAGAGGTGTCACTACAGACCCTGGTTCAATCCTGGTCTGTGTCACAACCGGCTGTGATTGGGAGTCCCATAGTGCAATTGGCCCAGCAGTATGCCGTGGTAGGCCATCATTGTAAAATAATAATTTGTTCTTAACTGACTTGCCTAGTTAAATAAAGGTTAAATAAAAATACAAAGGTAGCCTTGCAGTTAAAGCGTTGGCCCAGCAACCAAAAGGCGAGAAGGTGAAAAAAATATGTCGATGTGCCCTTGAGCAAGGCACTTAACGCAAATTACTCCAGGTTCACCGTTGATACTGCCTAACCCTGGCCGTGACCCCACTCTCTTGGGCTGTCTCAGGGAGAGTTGGGGTACGCAAAAACACATTTCCAATTCACACGTGTTAAATACACATGTGTACATGTGTGAAATAGGACAAAGATAAGCACCCACAAAATGATGATTATACGTGCTACTAGTTGTCTAATCAATTAAATCAATCAATTGACGTTTTGGTTTTATTAGTAAAGTATTTTTCTAAGTTAACTTTCAATGTCCCACAGGAGCTGCTGAATGTCTTTCACATATTCATTTTGGTTGGACTATCCAGGTAGACCCAGTGGACCTTTTCCTCTTCACTGATACACACATCCCACTGGGGACAGACATCATTTCAACGTTTTGATTGTCATTTTATTGAGTTGTCAACTAGCGGAAATGCAACGTGAAATCAACAAGACTTTCAACCATGTCATTGGATTTACTGTAGGTGAAAAAAATATACAAAATCCAGAAGTTACTTTACATTTACAATCAGTTTCCCACATTTATCCAACATCATCGCATTGATTTATTTTATTGAAAGGACGTGGAAACAACATCGATTCAACCAGTTTGTGCCCCGTGGGATAAGAGCAGGAGTCTGACCAATGCAAAGTTCAAATAAAGCAAAGTCCACTGTTGCATGAACCCATAAAGACAAACTTGCCTAACACTGATTTGTTCACATGAGAGAGACAGAGAGAGAGAGAGCGAGAGAGACTCTGCATGCAGAATTCTGCAAAAATATTGTCTGTGTAGAATGTAAAACACCAAATAATGCATGCAGAGCAGAACTAGGCTGATACCCTCTAATTATCAAAATCCATAAAAGAGCCGTTAAATTCTACAACCACCTAAAAGGAAGTGATTCCCAAACCTTTAATAACAAAGCCGTCACCTACAGAGAGATGAACCTGGAGAAGAGTCCCCTAAGCAAGCTGGTCCTGGGGCTCTGTTCACAAACACAAACACACCCCACAGAGCCCCTGGACAGCAACACAATTAGACCCAACCAAATCTTGAGAAAACAAAAAGATAATTACTTGGCACATTGGAAAGAATTAACTAAAAAAACTGAGCAAACTAGAATGCTATTTGGCCCTAAACAGAGAGTACACAGTGGCATAATACCTGACTGACCCAAAATTAAGGAGAGCTTTGATTATGTACAGACTCAGTGAGCATAGCCTTACTATTGAGAAAGGTCGCCGTAGGCAGACCTGGCTTTCAAGAGAAGACACGCTATGTGCACACTGCCCACAAAATCAGGTGGAAACTGAGATGCACTTCCTAACCTTCTGCCAAATGTATGACCAGATTAGAGACACATATTTCCCTCAGATTACACAGACCCACAAAGAATTCGAAAACAAATCCAATTTTGATAAACTCCCATATCTATAGGGTGAAATACCAGTGTGCAATCACGGCAGCAAGATTTGTGACCTGTTGCCACAAGAACAGGGCAGCCTGTGAAGAACATACACTACACCATTGTAAATTCCCATTTCCCTTTTGTACTTTTACTATTTGCACATTGTTACAACACTGTATATAGACACAATATGACATTTGAAATGTCTCTATTATTTTGGAACTTGTGAGTGTAATATTTACTGTTTATTTCAGTTTTGTTTATCGATTTCACTTGCTTTGGCATTGTAAACATATGTTTCCCATGTCAATAAAGCCCCGTGAATTGAGAGAGAGAGAGGGGGGTGGGGGAGAGAGAGAACCAGTGAAGTAAAATGAGGCCTCTGTAGCAATATGAGCATGTGATTACACATACATAAAATGCATGAGGAAATAATGTATTGGAGACTTTCAGAATAATTCATACTATAATAGTAGGCTGCCGTTTAATGTATGCACGTATTCATGTTTGTTCTGATAATTATCCCCAAATGTAAATGGCTACACTTCTTCATGGTTTTATTTGAATGTGTGGTTTTCCTTGAATGAATTATTTATTGACAATAGGTGGTGTTATAGTAGTGTAACCATGACCTATACTTTCAGAACTCTAAAATTGAAATACGCATAAGGGAACCATATAGTCAGCTGTGTCATGCGAGGACATGCAATAGAATAGAATATTGAATAGAAAATAATACGTATTTCCAATACAAAGACAGAAGAGGTCTTTGGGACCACATGGCTGCGTATTCGTTGCTTGTGGTGTGGGCACTTCGTGGCTATTTGATAGAAGGTATTATGACGATTCAATCAGAACAATTTCGGCCAATTAAGTGTAGCCTACTAAAGAGAAGTGTGCAGTGAAAAAAGTCAGACTCTCTCACGGTGGTCTTGTTTAACTTGCCTCTAGAACAGCGGTGAGGTGGGTGAATGTATCATTCTGTCTCATGGATAAGCACTTCATTGCCAAGCCAGACCCATAAATAAGACCCGGCAGTTTTAACAGTTTAACAAGAAGCGCGTTAAAATAGCCATAAATTACATAAGCGCAATTAAAGTGCCAAACCCTGACCGAGACTAAGATAAGTTATCACCTGACTTGTGCATTGGCATTGCCTTCTTGTCAATAGACCTATATATTAGGCGCGGGACAAGTGTTAACTACATAGATAAATAACATTGCCACGGATGATTTATTGCCAGCGTGTGTAAAGTCCGCTGTGCAAAAATAATTCCGTTTATCAAACGACACGTTATTGCCCAAACAACGCAGATAACTAACTGCAAGAGCAGCCTATGCGGGTTATATCCTGCCGCTCGTGTCCGAAGACTTTAAAGAGTGAGGAAAAGCGTACTTACTTAGATGTAGACACGATTCAGTATTATCCATAACTGTATGGGAGTTATTATTGTCGTCCGTTTTTTCTCTCAACGATGGATGTTCTTGTTTAGCCGTCAGAGCAGCATCTTTGTGAACGCCGTTCCCGGCTTGACTGATTCTCTTCTCAGTTGCCTGGTTGGACTACCACACATGGAGGGGCCAAGTGGAGTAGGTGGCTGAAAAATGGGATTCTCCAAAATGATAACGTTATTTGCTTAATCTGCCGACACAGATACACCATGCAAAGCCACCGTCCACTAAATACAGCGACAGATGTTGATAGTTCGCGCAGCCTGTCAATGTATTTTATTATGAGAGAGAATAAAAGCTCAAATTGAAGATTTATAAATCCAACTGTTTAAACGAGTGCACATACTGTATGACATTTTAATTGCAGATATGGGTTAAAACATCTTAAAATTGCTTACTATTTGTCTTATCACCAATATTAAGAACATTACATGGAAATAGTTTGTGCTTTAAAATAACGGCATTGAATTAGAATTGAATGAGAATCCCATTGATTCAATGTAAGATCCATGTTTTATCAAATTTTGTTTCTCTTTATACCAATGTGGCTACTTGTAGACTAGGCCTACATTTAAAAATAGGCTTTCCACTTCAAATCTGCTACTAGGCTACATTTTGGGCATTCCAAAGGAGGACGATATGTATTCAAATGTTTCTTTTTGCACAGCTAAATATTTCAATCAGAGAATGCCAATATGTAGGTTAACATGCTAATATGTTATTGAGGAATTAAAGTGAACATTCTTCAAATTCCAAAGGGATGTAGCTATAGTAATTCTACGTTTGACCACTGATGGAAGGTCTGAAGACCCCCTTGGACACCCCCACCCAAGATCTTTCTAAAGAGTGAGGAAGGGTCATTTAAGGGTGTGATGCTCCCATTGCCCTGGGAGGTTATTAAGAAGTCACCAGCATTCACAGTCTTGAACTCTCGTGGGGGGGACAAGGACGCTCTGCGAGCACCACGGCTGGCCACTCCGTTAGGCGTCGCTCTGCTCCCTGGCTGGGAAAGCCTCCCCCAGCTCCCCCTTCTTGGAAACCGACCCATAAAAGAACACAGGAGGATGCTAACAAAGATGAATAGCTTTTCTTCCAACTCATTCCACACCAATCGGGCCTCTTTTCATTTGTCCCCCGTTAGATAATGTAAATTCATGAAAGTCGGAGAAGAAGTCGGAGAAGGGGACTAAAAATACCATTTATCAACCTTGCTTTTATCTCACTAATGGAGCCACATGGTCTAGGCCTAGGACATTGTTCCCTGTTACTCAGTGTCATTGCACAGCACGGTTTTAAGTGGCAGAATACTATTCTATTTTGAATCACGTTTACCATCAGATAAACTATAGGATTATTTATGGTTCAAAATCGAAACAGGGGGGGACATCTGTGAATAACAATCAATAAACAAAGTTTGTTGTTGTGGGTGTGCATGTGTGTGTGGCTGTGTTTGTTTGTATGTGTGTAAGTGTGTGTCTGTGTGCGTGTGGGCACGTGCGTGTGTGTGCGTGTGCATGTGTGTGTGGCCGTGTTTGTGTGTACTGTATGTGTCTGTGGGCACGTGTGTGTGTCTGTGTGTGTGTCGGCCGTGTGTGTTTCTCGAGTCATGAAAAATAACATATAGGCCTGGCTGTCTGCATTTCAATCTTTAGAACTAAAAAACCTCAACATAATCAAATATTGTGACTTAAATCATTCCAGAAGTGGTTTAAACAGGGGCAAGCATTGATGCTTGTCCACAACAATAGGCTGTGTGAAAGCCATTGAAAAGCACGGAGGCAACAGACCCCACCCTCAACACCATATAGCATCACCTAAGATGGAGAATTAACTCAACAGAGAGCTGAGAAGGACAAGTGACCACCACAGCCCTCCCTGTCTCTCATATAGCCCAGTGACGCAAGCTCACTCGATAGTGTCCTCATGGGGTAAAGTGCACAATGAATAGTTGTAGCGGGAGAGGATGATTGTACATAAAGATTTTTTAAATATATTCCATTACTGCATTTTGCATCTGCCCACGATATGTGCAGAATAGCTTTATTTCCTCTATTGTCAGTGTTACAAAGTTATCGGTCTGGTCTGTTACACAACGTGAGCATTATAGCCACCACAGTTGAATCACCCTCCCTCCACTGGTTAAATAAAGATGAGGTTATGAGATTGGGATGTGCGTTTGTGTGTGTGTGTGTGTGTGTGTGTGCATGTGTGTGTGTGTGTGTGTGTGTGTGTGTGTGTATGTGTGTGTGTGTGTGTGTGTGTGTGTGTGTGTGTGTGTGTGTGTGTGTGTGTGTGTGTGTGTGTGTATCTTCATGCATATGTATTTGAGTGTGTGATTTTGAGTGTGTGTGTGTGTGTGTGTGTGTGTGTGTGTGTGTGTGTGTGTGTGTGTGTGTGTGTGTGTGTGTGTGTGTGTGTGTGTGTGTGTGTGTGCAGATATGACTATGTGCATGTGTGTGTTAGACTCTGTGTGTGAATGTGTCTTAAAGCGTGACTTGTGCATCTGCGTGTGTGTGTGTGTGTTTGTGTGTGTGTGTGAACGGTCGGTTTGGTTGGCTGGGTCTTCTCCATCTGCCGTGAACTCATTATCGGAGTCTCATCATGCCTCTATGAGCTCCCTCCCCCTCTTCCATCATCAACCCCCCACACTGCTGCTGAGTGGATCCCTGCCGCAGTGCACACATGGACTGGGAACAGACAGCACAGGCGTGTAGAACATCATCAATCTCATACATCATCAATCTCCGAGCACAAAAGATGAAACGTGCAACCCAACTTTCCATTGTGAGCTCTTTCTTTGACATCAGCTAAGTTTCCATGCGTCCAGTCGAGTTAAATAGACACAAACAAAAAACAACCCATGTCAGTGACATTTTCAGGCTAGGAGGGTGTGTGATGAGATCTATAGCTAGACAGTAAAGTGTTTTGAATATGGAGCTTGATGAGGCTAACGGACAGTTGGGGATTCCATTTCAGGTTTGGTTTCTCATCAGCGTTTGAAAAGATGGCCGTCATTTATCAAGAAACTCTTTGTCCTTATTTGACGGGACCTTTGCTCTCCTCTGAAGGATTGTGAAAGGGGCCACTTGTTCATTAATTTGCTGTATCTGCCTCTCTGTGCTTGGCCAAATCAATAAAAACTTCAAGAAGTACAGAAATACTACCCTTCTGGGATTGGTGAGTCAACATATTGAATCAACATGGCCAGACGAAGACACTTTGGTATTTCAAGGTGAAAGTGGACATTCAAGTTTGTGGCAATTTGAAATCGCAACCAGCTTCTGTCATTCTAAGATCTTGACTTGATAAAGATGAGCAAAAATTGTACTTAGTTATCTCTGATACCTGTTGATAACTGTTTTTTAACAAACAGACAAAAAAGGAGACCTTGCAGTTACTTTGAGACACCGTCTTAACGTTAGTTTTACTGGAGAAAGCCCTGGGCTGACCAACAGGAAAGACAGCTAGAGTAGCGCTCCAATGACACACAGGAAGTCCATCATAAATCTTACTCAACAGATCTGTCAGCCGGGCTCATGGGACCTGACCCATGACACGCTGATCAACATATGAGCGCTCCACCGTGGGCCCAACGCTCAACCCTGAGGAACCCCAACGAAGCTGGAATTGTTTTCCAGTCCTCGGGTCATCCAACAACGTATCCAAATGGATTGTAAACTAGAGCCGGGCATCAAAATGTTAGTCCAATTCATCACATTAGAAAACCAGAGGTCTTTCTGAGGTAAACATTACAGGGAGAGTGGACATCATTAGCAATCAGCTATTCCAAGTGGGACTTGTGGAGGTTGTGGGGCCTATTGGTTTATAGGCTCCTTGCATCCAAATGAGCATTGCTTCAACAACAAAAACCTTGAGCAATAACTCAGAGGCAGCGAGACAAAAGGGGAATATTGTGAAAGCCAGCTGAGCAGTTAACCAGATGGATAGCATGCTCTGGTCATATAATCAGCAGAACAACCATTGGAGAGATCCCATGCAGTCAAGTAGGGGAACGACCGAGAGGACAAAATGTGTCCGCCCGGTCCTTGTTCAGGCTTCTATAGTCTCTTTTAACAGCTGCTGTGACTTACGAAGTGAGCCTATGAGTCTGGTACATAAGGCTAACCATAGCCTGTCCCAATTCGCTTCCTATTTCCCATTGGCCTACCAACCCCTCAATGTTTCCTGGTCCAAAGGGTCTGGATAGAAGGGTTTGATATAGGCAGTGTATTGGCAAAACTCCCACCATATAGCTTCACCTTACATATCTGCAAACATTCACGGGTTAGGACTAAGAGGAAGGAGTAGGGTGGCTCACGAAAACTCCTACAGTTCCAGCAAACAGACCAAACAAAGAGTCAATCTGGGAACAATCGGGAGACAAACAACAGGAAATCACCTGGCCCTTCCCTTGAGAACTCCACCTGAAGCACAGCACAGTGGCCAACCAGTGGGCTAAAATAGTCATCTTCAAGAGGGCATTTGACAGGAAACAACAGAGCAAAATCAATAGGGCCTGGAGAATGCCAGAAAAGGGGACCGGGGGGGCACACCGTCAACTAACGGAGGAAGAGAGTACCCGCCCGCTGCCAAATTGGAGGAACACTCAAGCCTCTTCCTTTATAAACAAGATAGTGGCCAGAATAATTATTTTCAAAAGTACAATGACAGTGGAAGCCTTTGACAACAACAGCTCCGAATGTAGCAGTGGATAACAAAAGGAGAGCAAGGGATATCCTGGCATTTTGGAGGAAAAAGCAAATAATTGCCATGTGCTGACTGTATCTTAAATACTGTATATCACAATTAATTAGGGTCAGGGTTATTCCTGACCATGCGCAATCTACACATAATGGTACAGTAGTTACAGAAGAAGATTGAAACATTTACCACAATAGTATTTTGTAGCCTCCTTTTCGTTTCAATGGAATTTCATATTCACATGCCATCTCAAATATTTTGGCAACTACAAGAGCAATGCTCTAGGAACCTACTGTATGTCTGTGTCATATACTTTCTGTGATGGTATATAATAAGGTGGCCATGAGTAACCGTTATTTTTCCTGTATGTAGGACTTTGCTATTCAAGAGTGATGGTCAGCCCACATGCAGCATTCTTTAAAAAGTTTTATGTCTTAGTCTTTTCCTATAGCATTGAACCATGAAAACCTTCTGTATTTCCACCCCCTCCAAGTACCAACCCACTGGACACAGATGTCAATTCAGCGTCTATTCCACGTTGGTTCAACGTAATGTCATTGAAATGACGTGGAAACAATGTTGATTCAACCAGTGGGAAGGCCATCCATCTCCAGAAGGCCTCTGAAACACGAATGGCTCCTATGGCGACTCCTCCAAGTCCTAATCCATTTTATACAGGTGTTAGCTCAAAGGGAGCACGGTCTGTCTCCATGTTGTATTAACCTGTTAATCCCCAGGTTCTAGAGGGTTAACAGAGGTAATTACAGTAAAATGAGAAGCCAACCAGACCAGACCACGCAAGGATGCGTTGATGTGGTCCAGTCCTAACTGACCTAAGAATAACAACAATCACTATTTGAATGATGGTTAATGTCACCCAAACAAAAGATATACATCAATTAGACACCAATAAACTGAAAATGTCACAATAATCCGATCCCATTGCATCGTATATGCGTGCAAAGAATACCGGATCTGCGGTCTGGCTTAGCGCCATGGTTGTAAAAGAGGCGGCTGGATCAGGGATTCACCGAGACCAACTCAGGTTAAGATGGAGCTGTCCTGAAGGGACCAATCAGATTAGGGCCCGGAGACACCTGCTTCGTCGTGTCAAGGTATAGAGGGAGACAGAAGGGGATGGACAAAGAGGAAAGCCGCCCAGCAGGGATTAGAAGAACCCACGGTGCAGGGGGGCCACGTTTGGTCTGGAATCGGTTGTGTAGACCTTTACACCCAAAGCCCAGCACAGCTGTGACCTGTTTATGTGAAATGTAAGAGTCAACTGAGTTTGTGACGCTAAAAAAGCACACCATGTTTTACTGGAAGTCTAGCTCCCTGCCAGTGCCGCCTGATTGATGACAGGTCAAAGATTTTAGCTAGGACAGATCTTATTTGCATATCAGTGTACCATTAAGCTACTTTTACACAATAGAAAATGTATGTCAAAAATATAATCTCCTTGAGAGGATGCTCTTGACCAAATGGCCATACATGGCAAAGATTCTTCTTAAGTTAATGTTGGCGTACTCTGTATACAAATCCATTTAACTATCCATTTACATGTACTGTATGTATATCACTCTGATTGCATTCACATTATGTTGCAAGACATTCATCCAGCTTATCAGTTTACTGACTACACCATCAAGTTTCACTATTACTGCCGCTTGGTGTATGGGTGAGTGTTTTGGTTCAAATGCATGTCAGATTTGTCAAACACGGGTGATATCTATGATTGTTAGATCAGAGCCGCTCTGCAAGCCCGAGTCCACATCAAGGGCTGCAGAGGCCCCTGAAGAGTGACTCACACTTGCTCAAATGCCATCGTGTCAGCTTTCACATCACATTTAAGAAGGTCTAACCTCAAGCAAAAGGGCAGTATCACTTCTAGCAAGTAACACTCCATTTTTAGATACTTGTGGGAAAAAGGGAAGTGGGAAAGAAATATGAAAGTGCATCATCATATTTTACTGTCAGAATCACAGCGTCTCCTGTGACCAAACCAAGATGAAATGTCCAAACTGGACACTGTAGGCCTACTTTTCAGCAAAGACAATAAATTGAGGGTAGCCTAACCCTGTCATCACGCCCACTAGGAACAGCTTTCTGTACTATTTATAATGTATGTCAAGGGGCTTATTGGAGACGCTCGCTGAAATTGGAGAACAGACATGGACTGGCATCAAAAGATCAGATTTGATCAATAACAAACTGGGTGTTGTTGAGTTCAGAGTAAAGTATATAGAGTAAAGTATACAATAGCATATGCAGTCTACTTTGTAAACAAGTGACTATTTATATCAACACTGTTAGATGAATATCCTGCTGAATCATCATTTTCACAACAACAACAACAAAACAAAAACACTTCAAATTGTTGATGCATGTGTTGTGCATCCATACCATCTATGTTGAGTGGACCAAATGGTTATACATGAATATTCTCTTTGACAGTTATCAAGATATTCTGTAGACCACCGCATCCATTTAATATGTATATTTGCTGCCACCTATTGAAACCAAATATGTTAAAACATCTTACATGGAGGGGACATATTTTAAGACTATGTGTAATAAAAATATTTGCATTGAATTTTGAATTGTTTTATATTTTTTACATTTTGTCAGGAAATGCAGCTCTGTCTCAGGTTCTGCTGTGGTGCAGTGGTTGCACAGCCTTTCCTCTACAGGGAGCCAGGTTTTCCTGTGTCTACCCTTCTCAATGGCAAGGCTGTGCTCACTGAGCCTGTACTTTGTCAAGGTTTTCTTTCCCAATAAGCAATTTAGTTTTGTCTGTGTTGTAATTTGTTTTATTCTGATTGATTGGGTGTTCTGGTCCTGAGGCTTCAGTGTGTAGTAGAACAGGTTTGTGAACTCAGCCCCAGGACCAGCTGGATGAGGGGACTCTTTTCTTTGCTCAGCTCTTGGCATTGCAGGGCTTGGTAATGATATGAGAAGGGGTCACTGTATTTTAGATGTTTCCAAAACATACATACATCCCTGCATTACACGGAAAATAACAAGGAACCTCCTGCAGCCCAAGTTCCACATAAAAATATTTGCAGCGTGAAATAGTTTCCAATTGTTCTGATTGTGACGTTATGTTGTAACATTCCTCCCCGCGTGAAAATGTTCCCAGTTCAGTAACTGCACGCGCGTCTCTTTATGTGAATGGCTGAGCTCCTCCCGCTCTCCCTCTCTCCCTTTCCCTTGACATAGCTAGCATAATTAGGCAGGGTTGAGGTCAATTTGAATTGACCACACCCTACAGGAAGCAGCATTTGAATTAAATTTGAATTGAAGGAGGTAGAATTTCATTCAAAGCCATTCAAACTAATTCAACTGAGACATGACACATGAAAGTCTCATTCATTTGATAAATGTTTTATCAAAAGGATCTGCCACTTATTAATGCAAAGAGAATACACAGACCATTTCTCAAATATTATTTTGATTCACTCTAAGATGTTGAACAGTATTTTTCATTGTGACAAGATGCTAGTTTGTTCCCTTTCATATGGCAGTGTTTGATCTAATGCATTATGGAAAAAAAAAAAATTCTTCTGATATTTAAAAAAAGATTAATTAATAGACAACAATATTTCCAGACCACTATAATTATTTAGAATGTAATTTGTATAGTGTAGAATAAATAAGCCATTGGAATTTAATTTAATTCTACTTCCTTTAATTCTACTTCCTGCTTCCTGTGGGTTGTGGGTGTGGCAAATTCAATTCAAATTCAAGAATTGAATTAGAGCAATTCACAACCAATGACGTACACAACCGTTCAAAAGTTTGGGGTCACTTAGAAATGTTTTTGGAAGAAAAGCAAATTTTTTGACCATTAAAATAACATTAAATTGATCATAATTACAGTATAGACATTGTTAATGTTGTAAATGACTATTGTTGCTGGAAATGGCTGATTTTTAATGGAATATCTACATAGGCGTACAGAGGCCCATTATCAGCAACCATCACTCATGCGTTCCAAAGGCACGTTGTGTAGCTAATGATGTTTTATTAATGGACAAAAAAATAGCTTTTCTTTCAAAAACAAGGACATTTCTAAGTGACCTCAAACTTTGAACGGTAGTGTATGTAGTTGAAGTCGGAAGTTTACATACACTTAGGTTGGAGTCATTAAAACTAGTTTTTCAACCACTCCGCAAATTTCTTGTTAACAAACTATAGTTTTGGCAAGTCGGTTAGGACATCTACTTTGTGCATGACACAAGTCATTTTTCCAACAATTGTTTACAGACAGATTATTTCACTTATAATTCACTGTATCACAATTCCAGTGGGTCAGAAGTTTACATACACTAAGTTGACTGTGCCTTTAAACAGATTGGAAAAATCCAGAAAATGATGTCATGGCTTTAGAAGCTTCTGATAGGCTAATTGACATCATTTGAGTCAATTGGAGGTGTACCTGTAGATGTATTTCAAGGCCTACCTTCAAACTCAGTGCCTTTTTGCTTGACATCATGGGAAAATCAAAAGAAATCAGCCAAGACCTCAGAAAAAAAATTCTGGTTCATCCTTGGCAGCAATTTCCAAACGCCTGAAGGTACCACGTTAATTTGTACAAACAATAATACGCAAGTGTAAACACCATGGGACCACGCAGCCGTCATACCGCTCAGGAAGGAGACGCGTTCTGTCTCCTAGAGATGAATGTACTTTGGTGCGAAAATCTGCAAATATATCCAAGAACAACAGCAGAGGGTCCTTGTGAAGATGCTGGAGGAAACAGGTACAAAAGTATCTATATCCACAGTAAAACGAGTCCTATATCGACATAACCTGAAAGGCCGCTCAGCAAGGAAGAAGCCACTGCTTCAAAACCGCCATAAAAAAGCCAGACAACGGTTTACAACTGCACATGGGAACAAAGATCGTACTTTTTGGAGAAATGTCCTCTGGTCTGATGAAACACAAATAGAACTGTTTGGCCATAATGACCATCGTTATGTTTGGAGGAAAAGGGGGAGGCTTGCAAGCCGAAGAACACCACCCCAACCGTGAAACACAGGGGTGGCAGCATCATGTTGTGTGGGTGCTTTGCTGCAGGCTGGACTGATGCACTTCACAAAATAGATGGAATCATGAGGCAGGAAAATTATGTGGATATATTGAAGCAACATCTCAAGACATCAGTCAGGAATTTAAAGCTTGGTCGCAAATGGGTCTTCCAAATGGGCAATGACCCCAAGCATGCTTCTAAAGTTGTGGCAAAATGGCTTAAGGACAACAAAGTCAAGATATTGGAGTGGCCATCACAAAGCCCTGACCTCAATCCTATAGAAAATGTGTTGGCAGAACTGAAAAAGTGTGTGCGAGCAAGGAGGCCTACAAACCTGACTCCTTTACACCAGCTCTGTCAGGAGGAATGGGCCAAAATTCACCCAACTTATTGTGGGAAGCTTGTAGAAGGCTACTCAAAGCATTTGACCCAAGTTAAACAATTTAAAGGCAATGCTACCAAATACTAATTGAGTGTATGTAAACTTCTGACCCACTGGGAATGTGATGAAAGAAATTAAAGCTGAAATAAATCATTCTCTCTACAATTATTCTGACATTTTACATTCTTAAAATAAAGTGGTGATCATAACTGACCTAAGACAGGGAATCTTTACTGGGAATAAATGTCAGGAATTGTGAAAAACGAAGTTGAAATATATTTGGCTAAGGTGTATGTAAACTTCAGACTTCAACTGTAAATGTAACGTTAGCCTAGCAAGTTGTGTTTGTCTGTCAAAAATGTCAATTTATTGAGTGAAGATTATTCAATTTGTGGATAAAATTTACAGTACCAGTCAAAAGTTGGGACACCTACTCATTCAAGGGTTTTTCTTTATTTTTTACTATTTTCTACATTGTAGAATAATAGTGAAGATATCAAAACTATGAAATAACACATATGGAATCATGTAGTAACCAAAAAAGTGTTTAACAAATGAAAATATATTTTATATTTGAGATTCTTCAAAGTAGTAGCCTTGATGACAGCTTTGCACACTCGCGGCATTCTCTCAACCAGCCTTATGAGGTAGTCACCTGGAATGCATTTTAATTAGCAGGTGTGTCTTGTTAAAAGTTAATTTATGGAATGTCTTTCCTTCTTAATGCGTTTGAGCCAATCAGTTGTGTTGTGACAAGGTAGGGGTGGTATACAGAAGATAACCCTATTTGGTAAAAGACCAAGTCCATATTATGGTCAGTCAATACGGACAATGTCAAGAACTTTGAAAGTTTATTCAAGTGCAGTTTCAAAAACCACCAAGACCTATTATGAAACTAGTTCTCAGTTACCTCTGCTGCTGAGGATAAGTTCCTTAGAGTTACCAGCCTTAGAAATTGTAGATAAAATAAATGCTTCAAAGAGTTCAAGAAACAGACACATCCCAACATCAACTGTTCAGAGGAGACTGCGTGAATCAGGCATTCATGGTCGAATTGCTGCAAAGAAACCACTACAAAAAGACACCAATTAGAAGAATAGACTTGCTTGGGCCAAGAAACACGAGCAATGGATATTAGACCAGTGGAAATCTGTGCTTTGGTCTGATGAATTCAAATTTGAGATTTTTGGTTCCAACCACTGTGTCTTTGTGAGACGTAGAGTAGGTGAACAGATGATCTCTGCATGTGTGGTTCCCACCATGAAGCATGGAGGAGGAGGTGTGATGGTCCTTTCTTGGTGAAACTGTCAGTGATTTATTTAGAATTCAAGGCACACTCAACCAGCATGGCTACCATAGTATTTTGTAGCAATACGCCATCTCATCTGGTTTGCGCTTAGTGGGACTATCATTTGTTTTTCAACAGGACAATGACCCAGCACACCTCCAGGCTGTGTAAGGGCTATTTGACCAAGAAAGAGAGTGATGCAGTGCTGCATCAGATGACCTGGCCTCCACAATCACCCGACCTCAACCCAATTGAGATGGTTTAGGATGAGTTGGACCTCAGAGTGAAGGAATAGCAGTCAACAAGTGCTCAGCATATGTGGGAACTCCTTCAAGACTGTTAGAAAAGCATTCTAGGTGAAGCTGGTTGAGAGAATGCCAAGAGTGTGCAAATCTGTTATCAAGGCAAACGGTGGCTACTTTGAAGAATCTCAAATATAAAATATATTTTGATTTGTTAACACATTTTTGGTTACTACCGTAATTTCCGGACTATAAGCCGCTACTTTTTCCCACGCTTTGAACCTCGCGGCTTATACATTTATGTATTTTTCCCGCTTTCCCAAGATTCATGCCGCCAAAAAACTGAGCACCGTCACATAATGTGACGTAAATCGAGCGAGCTCAAACTTCCCATCATGCCAGTGGGTCCTGACAGCGTGGAGCATTGTCGAAAAATCCACTATCATCAACGGGTTTCGAAAGGCTGGACTGCTGCGTTTTGAAGAGGGCAGCATGAGCTCAGTGGGGAATTTGCCTCCGGATGAAAGTGACGAGAGCGACAATGAAAACGATCCAACATCGGATGAAGCAATTCTGAGGCTATTCAACTCCGACACCGAAGGAGATGACTTCAGTGGTTTCAGTGCACAGGAGGAGGAAGATAGTGACCAATGACTTTCTTGGTATGCTACTGTTTACTGCTATTTTTTAAATTTTTGTTACAAGCTGTGTTTCGTTAAAGCCTATTTATTTTTGTTACAAGCCGTGTTTCGTTTAAAAGCCTATTTATTTTTGTTGCACGCCGTGTTTCGTTTAAAGGCTGTGTAAAGTTAATTTGTTTCAATGTACCGGTAGGCACCTGAGGCTTATAGACATTTGCGGCTTATTTATGTACAAAATACCTTTTTTTTTATTCAGTGGGTGCGGCTCATATTCAGGTGCGCTTAATAGTCCAGAAATTACGGTACATGAGTCAATATGTGTAATTTCATAGTTTTGATGTCTTCACTATTATTCTACAATGTAGAAAATTGTAAAAATAAAGAAAACCCTTGAATGAGTAAGTGTGTCCAAACTTTTGACTGGTACTGTAAACGTTATAGTCCGATTATTAGGAACATTGCTATCTAGTGCAGAATTTTTGTAAAAAATTGCCAGTTAGCTAGCTAATGACTTTCATATTCTCTATATCAGTCATGTATCTCGCAGTCTTTTCAGTGCCACAGGTCTTCTACCCCAGAGAAATCCTTGATGACAAGTTAATGTTCGGGTAAAGGCAGGAGTCTACATCGGGGCGGCATCCGACCTAGAAGATGCCCAGGATCTGACTAATGCTGGCATTACCTACATACTCACAGTGGACTCAGAGCAGCCCACTTCACCTGATGGGTGAAGGATGAAGCATGTCCATGCCCTGGACGAGTCCTCCACAGACCTACTCAGCCACCTGGATGACTGCATCCTCTTCATATGTGATGCTTGCAAGGCAGTTGCTATTAAATGAAAAAACATTTGGACAGAAAACCTGCGGGTAGGGTATGAGTCTAGGCAAACCTGGGCTGGCTCCTCTGTTCCAAAATCGTCAGGAACAGTCGGAGTTGGAGGAGGTTGTGGAGTCATTATCCTGGCCATGCTTGTTGAAGGGTGCTACCTACCCTTCAACAATCATCACCAGGATAATAGCCCCTCACACGGAGCTAGCTGGAGCTCGACAGCATCATCAATTTCTGATAGCCATTGTGGCAGATTAGCTGGTTTGAGCTAGCTAAATAGGCTAAGGCTAATAACACTAATGCTTGGCTAAGAAGCTAACTGAACTCTGTAGTGGTGGGGCATGAGGCAGAGTTGAGTGAAGCAGCTTCAATGGTTAACTTGACCCCGCTCTTATGAATCAAAATCAAATATTAAAGGCGGAGGTGTATCACATGATTTACTTAGCCTACCACAAATGAGAAGCGTTTTCCCCCGCTTTTTATGGAAAACCAAAGCAGTCATACCTAACCACCCCATGGGCTTTCCATAGCCCCCCTACGCGCTCTGTCCATTGTGCTGACACAGCGCATACTGATTTTGCTTAACCTGTCACTCAATCATTTACATTTTTTTGCTATTTTTATATAGGGACATAAAACTAAAATTGAGAGGGCACAAGTTTCAACTGATGGGGTTAAGCCCCTTTTGCCCCCTCGTGGAGCCGGGTCCGATTGCCACACTCAAATCAAGGACATTTAAAATTACAAAGATGATTTATATCAATAATAATAAAGTACTACATTCCTTTATCTCAGAATAGCTGTCCCCATTTTGCCCTGTGTACCATTAAATATTTCATAGGTGTCTGTCTACGTTGCAGGACACCTATAGTTTTTCTCCTACGGACATATCTATTGAGTAAGTTCTAAAAAGTTTGAACAAAGCAGATTACAATAATTGTAAATATGCCTGTTGAGCTCCATGGTGTATCTGAAATAGATGTCTTATTTCATAATTTCTGTCTAAACATTTATCTACCGGAAGGATACCCTTCTACTTCCAAATACGTATATCCATTTTTATTTTATTTTATAATCCATATGAGAAAGATACTTTTTTCTGTGTTAAAATTGTGGATGTCAGGTGTGCTGCTCGTTCAAATAGTTGTTGAGTTTTGTCAAGAGCAGCCTCTGAGAACACTTGGTTTGTAGCCAAATGTCCCTCTTCGTGGTCCGTACTAATAGCAGGACGTGTTGGTTTACACAGCGGTTTACACAGCGGTTACAGTGTAGAACATTGAGATAGATAGAGGACTCATCATGGCTATAACTATTTTAAAACTGGAGATTGCCGTTGAGGGCTTTCACCATTTTAAAGTAGCCAACTGGGTGGGGATTTCTATGGGTTGGGAGCAATTAGCCAATAAAGAAGAAAATTAACTACTTTAAAATTGAGATAGCCCATGTTGTCACATACGCTAAACTGGCAGAGATACAAACATGAGTGCTCTATTTATCTCTATGGTGGAAAGTCGACGCCAAACAAGGAAATGTGACCACGTATTCTTTGTTGTGACGATTTTGAGAATTCGTAACATTAGCGAAATGGCAGAGTTACAGTTGGATTTAGACAGTAATTTACAGTATGGCCCTTTTGGCAGCGATTTAGCGGATATTTGCATTGACCATGATGGTGAATGGGGTAGGTGCGATGCTTATTTAATCTTTGTTATTACATATATAGCTGTGTTGTAAACGCTAGCTACATGCGACCAATGATGTGTATAAACCCTATACATCATTGCGTGCAACTTCATTGACTGTCAGGAAATGAGATACCACCTAACAGTATCATTAAACCGTGTATTCCACTGCTTGACTTGGAATGAAATAGGTGCCGGTACTGTTTACATTCAGGTGCAGGAGCTCCACAATACTTTTGAGACAATATTCTATAAGAGGAACGGGCTCAAACAGTAGAACATTTGACGGGCCGGTATTCGGCTTCGGTGAGCTCATGCCCAATTCAATCACTGCTGTGTTCAATATATAACATACGTTTTGATGCTCATACTCAGCAGTACAAACCCAACGTTTTGACTGAGATGGCCATAAGCAACTCCCCCCCCCCCCCCCCCCCCCCCCCATCTTGCTGCATCTTTGAATGTAATGAAGCTACTTTGGAAACTTTGAATAATCTTTTGCAAACTTGAAACATATATAATTAGCGACGTTGTAATATTTACACGGATCTCGTCCTCCTGCAACGTTGTTACAGGCATCAACTTGTTTGAAGAACTTGAGAACCTAAGTGATGCAGAGGAGCTCCTTCAAGAATTCGAGTTCACGCCACACGAGGAAACGGCACTGAAAGAGGTAGTGCAACACATTCCCCCTCTATGCAATGCTATGTGTTATTATCTTACTGTGTGACAGTTAACAAGACTGCACCTTTCTCAGGTGAATGACATGAATCTGTTACACTGGAGATCCTTCACCAGTGGGGATACTGACGCTTGCTGCACAGGTAAAAAAAATCACCAGCGTTGCGTCAACTTTCCGTCAACCTATAAAAGCCATGACTCAAGATCGAATTGTTGGCCCCATGCCAAGGCAAAGTAAGTGAAGACGACTGTCAGAAACCCTCCCAGAACCCTGTGACTTCCTGGTAATAGATTAGAAATCACATACAGTACACACACACACACACACACACACACACACACACACACACACACACACACACACACACAGGCCCTCTACGTATCCTGGTCACCCCCATGTCAGTAGACATTGGGTGGATGTCTTTGGCGTGGGAAAGTTGCACCTGTGAGGCCCCCGTACTGTGTTGGGTAGAATGGCTATTCATTCACATGGGATGTTAAAGAGGAAGAGACACTGTAATGTGATGCCTCTGCTGACAGATAGTTGGATTGAGTTCCTATTGTTTTGTTGGCAGGTGTTGGAGTTCCTGGGTCCTCCCTATCACCTGGATCAGCACTCAGTGATACCTCCTCACTGTCACCACTGTCTCTGAAAGTAAGTCTACACTTCACATAACACAATGTGTTAAGTAGAAGGCTAACCACTCACTAGTCTCACTCTCTTCTCTCTTGTGCATGCACATCCCTACCAGCAGGAGGATGCCGTGTCTATGCAGCCTTTGCCGACAATGCTCACTCCTGGAAAGAAAATGCACAAGCGGGTCAGCCAATCTCCCAGAGGTAAGACGTCTCTTCAGGTCAGCTAAAACACTCATGATAAATCATTGATATGTAACAATATGGTGGATATATGGTGTCGTGTATGTCAAAATGTTGGACACTTTTTTTTATCTTCAGAAAATAATTTAACCTGTCTGTTTATATGTATATTATAGCTTATCCCACTCGCTACTGTAAATCGCTCTGAATGACGTAAATGTAAAATGTAAATGTATTTATCACACTGTTTTTATTTATCTCTTATTCTATTGTTTTCTTCCTGCCAGCCAAGCCTACCAAGCGACCTGCCCACCCACCCCAGAGGGTGACAATCCAGCCCAAACCGCCCCCCTCTGTCCCTCTAACACAGCCTGTGGCCCCATTTCTCAAAACCAGGACCATTGTCATCCAGCCCGTTGGCTTACAGACTGTGTTCTCAGTGGTCAAGGTACCACCACCTGTGACCGTCCATGCTACTGCCCCCTCTACTGGTGAGAGAATGTTCATTCTGTTGTAGGCTTGTGTTGTCTTCATACAATCAAATGTCTTTACCAGTGATTTGAATAATGTGCACAGTTTGTTGTCATTAATGTCCATCTATATTGGTGTGTCTTATTCACTGAAGTAATTCAGGTTATTTGGCTTGCTCAAAGTCCAATAGTCCTTTGATTTGTTCCTGTGTAGCTCAGTTGGTAGAGCATGACATTTGCAATGCCAGGGATGTGGGTTCAATTCCCATGAGGGACCAGTATGATAAAAGTATGAAGATGTATGCACTCACTACAGTAAGTCGATCTGTATAAGAGCTTCTGCTAAATTACTAAAATAAAAAAATCTAGTGACCCATTTCCCTATCTGAAGTGGATACGTGCATGTTGTCTATATACCTGATTGTGGCATTTGAAAGAAAAGTTAAAGCCGACTCATCATCCAAAATGAAAGTGGAACAGTTCTATGCATTTGTATCTTCTATGACTGCACATGTGGCTCTTGACCACAAGGTGTCCTCAGTCTGTTGTCTCTTGTTCAAAGAAGGCTACTGCCTCCTCCTCAATTACAGAAACACAGTGTCCGGTTTATGACCGGTGTATACCCTGCAGGAACCTCAAGGACAGAGTTTGAAAACCACTGTGTGGAAATATTCATCTTTAAGAACATATATTTCATGAACGTCAGCACAAAGCACACTCATATCAACTGTAACTGCCATAACCCTAATTTATATGCCAATGATCAAACGGGTACGTCCATCATATAGGCCTTGATGTCATCAGTACAACTACTCACCTCCTCCAATGGTTCCTATTCACAGTAGTCATCCATGTTCTCTCTGAGACAGTAATGTCATGGCCCATTAGTAGCCCGACTAAAAGACCTTAACCTCAGTAGGAACTTAGGGCTACTTGTGTTATTACAGAGTAACTAGCATGGGAGCGTTCTCCTCTGCAGTTCCCTATTACACTCCATTAGACTTCACTAGAGCCAGGGCGTTGAAGGCGACTGTGGCAGGGCTTGATAATGGGTCCTCGGAGGACTGAAGGGGTCTGAGGGAGGGACAGGCTCTCAGCACTAAACGAGTGTCTGACTCTGGACATGGATTGGGATGGATCCGGGGTGTTGATTCGTTTTTTTGGGGGGGGGGGGTCAATAACCCGTACAGGTGACCAGACATCCTTAGTGATCGTGGGTGAGGTTGAGAAAAAAACTACAGTCTGGTTAGGAAGAAGAAAAAGAATACTATCTGAATCCAGGCCTGATCGTATGAGATGAGCTTTGTAAAGAGCGATTGTACATGTTCCCCAGCTGAAAAATGCTGTTTACTATGACAGTAATCCATCAATTATTACAGTGATGTACTCTTAGGTGGAAAAGGCCCCAGTGGGACATGGGATGGTCTCAGATCTGCATGCGCTTTAACTCGTCTTACTCTGTCATGCCATAGCCTGAAGTTAATCCAGGTCTGGGACAAGGCTAAAACAGACGGGTTGAACTCTTTCTTAACTCTGCATCTGGTCTTTGTCATCAGCAGTTCACACAATGCATCTCAAGCCGAAACAGTTGATTGGACCCCAGATCACTTCCCCAGCCCCTGCCCTCCTCGCTGTCACCAACCAGGTGGCCACCATGCCAACCGTCTCCCATGTTACCATGGGGACCACTGCCCTCTCTGGCCATGCCCATCCCATGACGGTGACCTATCACAGCACAGCAGTGGACACTGAGGTACGTTTGACATTGAAATGGATCTGACCTCCGTGTGTCTCCTTTCTATTAAATTTAATTACTTCAGTCTAATTAATTGCAGTGAAATTAAGTATCCAAAATGGAAGCCAAGGGCTGGATGGACATTCTCTTGCAATTTTCCAAATGAAACTGTTTGATTCCAGACCTTTGAGTCTCACTATGTGTTAGAACTGTTAGCCATCTCCAAAGCTTACGTGACTATGTGATGGCCAGAATGTAGTGCCAGGGATTTTCTTTGAAAAGCTAGCATTTTGCTGTGTCATGGCTTGTCGCCTTGCTAGAAGACAAGGATGGCTTTTGTGTGTTTGCGTGTGTGGAGGGGGGTTCGCTTACATTGACGGACCAACCGTCAGGTCAGGGAGAACAGGACATAGTCTTCCTCCTCCTCCCATTCTGGGGGCTCATGTAAGGCTGGTAATCAATTGTGTTTGACCTTTAACCCCCTGGGAACCTGAGCAGGGCACAGTGTCTGAATGGGTCTTTTGAAAGGACTAGCTGTCTGTGGTTGTGCCCAGAGAGTAAGGACAAGGAGGCCCACAGGAAGATGGGTGATTTATTTCCCTGTTTCAAACCATAAGAGGAAATAAAACAATCGTTGACATCACCGGTAAAACATGACAGTTGCTTCTGGCTTCGCCTTGTACCTAATATCATCCCTTAGCCCTGATATATTCAAAATGTAGCTCAACCTATCACAGCCTCTCATTCTCTGAAGTTGTCTAAGAGTTTAGCTAGGGTCATGATTGAGGAAGTAGGAAATAATAATAATATATATCTCTGTATATCTCTGCTGTCTCTGTTGAGCGACTATATAAATATTTAATTTTCATAATTTCCAGTCATGTTCGACAAGTTGTAAATAATCTGACTGAGCCAACAACTCGATAGCAATTACTAGGGCTACTAATGGGTGAAATATTTTTGCCAAGCTTTACCACTGTAAAACCCCCATTTTGTAGCATAACACAGACATAATAATTAGAAATTGTATTGGAGAAACTCCTGCCTCCTAAACAATAAGATATTTTAAAATTCTTCTATATTTAGCTTATCCACTTTCTTCAATTTTAGAAAAGTCAAATAATATAATTTTCACTACCACAGTGCTATACATGGTCCTAAACTGTGGTTAACCGTTATACGTTATTATTTCTTCAGGACAAGGATAAATAAACCAGTCACCCCAGCTGTCCTTATGTCACCTTGTTGGAATGGGTGAGTAGCCTAATGTGAGGGGCTTTCCTATGTCACATGAACGACCAGGCACCAGCACTCCATCCCCAGTACTACTAACATTTACTCAGCGATGACGCAACACTGTGCCAACACGCCAAATCTAAATATATCTTCACTTGAGGGAACTTTTTAAGAACAAGCTGAAATATCCCAGTTGTTATGAGACAGGTATAAGTTTTAGATATATGTTCTACGTTACAAGAAAACATTGTTTGAGATGTTTCTAATCTCTCCTCACCACATCATGTTATTGACCTATTTTAGGCTGCAAAATGTTGATGTTATAAATATTTAACTTACCAACCACATAAGGACAGACCCCATCACTCTACTCATGTTCCATCCGAGAGACAACATGTTCCATCCGAGAGACAACATGTTCCATCCGTAAGACAACATGTTCCATCCGTGAGACAACATGTTCCATCCGAGAGACAACATGTTCCATCGGAGAGACAACATGTTCCATCGGAGAGACAACATGTTCCATCGGAGAGACAACATGTTCCATCCGTGAGACAACATGTTCCATCCGAGAGACAACATGTTCCATCGGAGGGACAACATGTTCCATCCGAGGGACAACATGTTCCATCCGAGGGACTACATGTTCCATCGGAGAGACAACATGTTCCATCCGCGAGACAACATGTTACATCCGAGAGACAACATGTTCCATCGGAGAGACAACACGTTCCATCGGAGAGACAACACGTTCCATCGGAGAGACAACACGTTCCATCCGAGAGACAACACGTTCCATCCGAGAGACAACACGTTCCATCCGAGAGACAACACGTTCCATCCGAGAGACAACATGTTCCATCCGAGAGACAACATGTACCATCCGCGAGACAACATGTTCCATCCGCGAGACAACATGTTCCATCCGAGAGACAACATGTTCCATCCGAGAGACAACATGTTCCATCCGTGAGATAACATGTTCCATCCGAGAGACAACATGTTCCATCCGTGAGACAACATGTTCCATCCGAGAGACAACATGTTCCATCCGTGAGACAACATGTTCCATCCGTGAGACAACATGTTCCATCCGTGAGACAACATGTTCCATCCGAGAGACAACATGTTCCATCCGAGAGACAACATGTTCCATCCGTGAGACAACATGTTCCATCCGAGAGACAACATGTTCCATCCGTGAGACAACATGTTCCATCCGAGAGACAACATGTTCCATCCGAGAGACAACATGTTCCATCCGAGAGACAACATGTTCCATCCGAGAGACAACATGTTCCATCCGTGAGACAACATGTTCCATCCGTGAGACAACATGTTCCATCCGTGAGACAACATGTTCCATCCGAGAGACAACATGTTCCATCCGAGAGACAACATGTTCCATCCGTGAGACAACATGTTCCATCCGTGAGACAACATGTTCCATCCGTGAGACAACATGTTCCATCCGAGAGACAACATGTTCCATCCGTGAGACAACATGTTCCATCCGAGAGACAACATGTTCCATCCGTGAGACAACATGTTCCATCCGTGAGACAACATGTTCCATCCGTGAGACAACATGTTCCATCCGTGAGACAACATGTTCCATCCGAGAGACAACATGTTCCATCCGTGAGACAACATGTTCCATCCGTGAGACAACATGTTCCATCCGTGAGACAACATGTTCCATCCGTGAGACAACATGTTCCATCCGAGAGACAACATGTTCCATCCGAGAGACAACATGTTCCATCCGAGAGACAACATGTTCCATCCGAGAGACAACATGTTCCATCCGTGAGACAACATGTTCCATCCGTGAGACAACATGTTCCATCCGAGAGACAACATGTTCCATCCGAGAGACAACATGTTCCATCCGAGAGACAACATGTTCCATCCGAGAGACAACATGTTCCATCCGTGAGACAACATGTTCCATCCGTGAGACAACATGTTCCATCCGAGAGACAACATGTTCCATCCGTGAGACAACATGTTCCATCCGAGAGACAACATGTTCCATCCGTGAGACAACATGTTCCATCCGAGAGACAACATGTTCCATCCGTGAGACAACATGTTCCATCCGTGAGACAACATGTTCCATCCGTGAGACAACATGTTCCATCCGTGAGACAACATGTTCCATCCGAGAGACAACATGTTCCATCCGTGAGACAACATGTTCCATCCGTGAGACAACATGCTACATCCGTGAGACAACATGTTCCATCCGAGAGACAAACTCCTCCAGGTAAGTGTTACCACAGTAAAAATCCAGGTGCTCCATTTCTGTCTGACCACTCTCAGGCCCTGTGGGTTTTAAAGCGGCCTTGCCCTCCTAACTACCAGCCTCATCCCTCCTCCACCTGTCTGGGACCACCAAGCCCCCCAGGCAGTAGACACCCATATCTCTTGATGACTCCCACCTCCCTCCTGATGTCTGGATGGACACTGGGCAGACCCGGGCTTGTTGAGTGAGCACATATGTTGACTGGAGTAAGATATGACTTTAGTCTAGACGTGTCACGACTGTGTGCATTTCATTTGAGTGAATAAATCATGGAATAAATCAGAACACAATGCTGGAAGCTACTCTCCAAAAAGTTAAGCACAAGAAAGAGGATTTAGACACCCACCATCTCAGATTGTTCTGAAATCGTTGCTGTAGTTATTTTGTTGAAATATAATTTGATCTCAGAAATTAGGCAAATTGATTTCACACAAATTGGCAATTAAAATGTATAGGTTTCAGATAATAGTCAATGAATGTAGTACCCAAATACGATTTGGACCAAACTTCTTCCTACCAATGAGTAAGACATGAGAAATCAAAAGCCACCCATGGACCCCCACACCACATGCCAATCCCACCCCAACAACCAGTATTCAGTATTAGTTCTCTATGTTTGACAAGTAGTATGAAGCTGTGGTTTGGAGTATTGCTTCTCCATACTATGTAATGTTTTCCCTGTGAATCTGGTAATGTTTTTTGGAACCGTGGCATCCAGTGGGTAAAACCTGGAACTTGTACACTACTTTATGGTAAATAATGCGAGCAACTTCAATTACACATTTCTCTGAATAGGGGGAAAAAAATAATAATACATTGCATAGTATAAAGAAGCAATACTCCAAGCTGCAGCTTCATATTATCAAACATAGAGAACTGGATACTGTATACTGGTTGTTGGGGTTGGATTGGCATGGGGTTCCGTGGGTATCTTTTGAATTTTGGGGAGGGGGGATTCCTCATGTCTTACTCATTGTTAGGAAGACGTTTGGTCCAAATCGGATGTTGGGTACTATATTTATTGAATATCTGAATCCTATATATTAAAATGGCCCATTTTTTTGGGTGCAATCAATTAACTTAATTTCTCCGAGATCAAATGACATTTTAACAAAATAACGTTTCAGGAATGCCAATCTTATCTGTTTCTAACAACAGAAACGATTTCGGAGCAATCAGAGATGGTGGGTGTCATGGCTTGCTGAAATTACATGGAGCGACTCAATACAGTAATCTATGTAGGACCCTGTAGTTTTACCACTGCCAATTTAGCCACTCACTGACATGATCCATGTTCCTTGTTGTTTTAATGCACTGTAGTAGCATCACTGGCTTGGCTGCACTGTTTTTGACGAATTACATTTCATATCAATTTATGGCCGTGCTTCTACAAAGCAGGGGGAGGCTATGTAGAGACGCTGCTAGATAATCATAGTGTAATTTAGGAGGCCAACTTCCTGCCAAAATGTCTTTTAGATGCTCCTGGGAACTGGAATCGACAGCCAAGGAATAGGATGAATGGTTTTCAAAAGCAGTTAAAAAGAAAAATCTTGATTCAGAAAAATGAACAGACTAGTACAGTAGGGATGCTAGATACATAGATAGATCATTTGTATGGCTCATGGTGGAGAAGGCTCACTATCTTTGAAGAAATACTGTTCATGTACTGTAAGTCTGTGTACAGTACAGTAGCGTATGGCTTAATCCAATCAAACCCACATTGTAGTATTTGCTGTACGCAGTAGCTCTTTTCCTGTGATAAAATAAAATCACTGGATGGTTTTGGGTACTGTTAAAACCAATTTTTTTACTAGTACCAAGTAGACATTCCTCACAGGTAGATGCCAATTCTAAGATTAACACGTGCTTGTGCATGCATGCACACTCATGTCTGGGAGTAGTTTGTTAACAAAGGCACTGCATAAAAATGGCTAGGGCAATTTAAAGCAATACCGTAAAACAATAACAAAACTGCTGATTTCCCCATTCCCCCCCCACTGTCCAGAGTTTTACATCAACAACAACAAACATCCCATCCTCCAATCAACAACCACGCTGTAATCTACATCTCTTGAGAGCACCAACTCATTGTTTCACATAATTCTCATTTTCAGCCTCTTATTCAGATTATGTTCCCGACTCCCAGTTTACCCCACAGTCACTGAAGTGCTAGATTGCTGACTGTCTACCATTGTGGTGGTGGGGGGGGGGGGGAGTTTGTACTGTTGGCAGGGTATAATTTTCCCCTTGCAGGACACGTACCCCACCCCCCAACCCCACTGTTGGGTAATCAGACATGCACTTTTCGATTTTCCCAAGACGTCACCGATGGCAGGGTTCCCCCCTCAACGGAGACCAAATAAAAAAAGTGTGGTCTGAATTTGCATAGCCCTGAAATCTGTGCTGTTAGAAATGCTATGAAGCATGGCCTCAGAAATGGGCTGCAGCAGACAAAGCAGTTGAAATGCTATAGCAGGGTTCTCCTGTGGTCTGTGGCTCAGTGGTAGAAAGACTCCGAGAGGGCATTGGAGGACAACAGAATGTATGCCAGTTACTAGACTCTGAGTGTCTGGCTCTGAGTTTACGTAAACAATGGCTGTCTGCCTTCTAAAAATAAAATGGAACTGTTAGGCCTAACCTGTGTGCTTTATCCTGTTTCATTGAATCATATTTAGTTTTTTCCTAGAACATTGCAAGAGCATTCCTCTATGGATCATTATTTAACACTGAGAAAGTCCTGTCCCCTTCTCTCTCTCCCTGGATGGTCGTCCTTAAATAATCCCACCATTAATTATGTCAGCGTCCTAACAATGTCCGTCCAGCTCCCAGCCCACTCAGACATGGAAAAAGGCTGTGTGTGTGTGTCTGTGTGTGTGCGAGCGTGCGTGAAGTTAGGATGTATGAGGTCCGTTCTGGGGAAACATGCTGGAGTCATTATCAGCTTGTAATTGATGATTCCGGGTCACTTTTTCCACCTTTCGCAGCAGCTGCACCTGTTGGGTTTTATTGAGTGAGTATGTGACTGAGTGTGATGTGCTGTGTTAGACAAACAAATAGCCTGCTCCGTCTGAGCAGTCAAGATGGCGTCCAAAAGGGTTTACTGCCGGATATGGCTTATGTCTGGTGTAACTGGCGTCATCAGATTTGGTTTTTGTAAACACACAGCCAATGCCATCTGCATGCCAAGGCCAATGTACTCGTATCATATCAGCTTTGAATTCTGCTGTGTTGCGGACATCCATTTTGAATTGTTCATGTTTGTTCTGAATAGGTGGAGTTAAGCATGGTGTGGGTTTGGTTCTCACATGGACCACATACTGTATGTACTGTTAAAGTCAGAAGTTAACATACAATTAGGTCATTAAAACTCGAGTCATTAAAACTCGTTTTTCAACCACTCCACAAATTTCTTGTTAACAAACTATAATTTTTTGGCAAGTCGGTTAGGACATCTACTTTGTGCATGACACAAGTAATTTTTCCGACAATTGTTTACAGACAGATTATTTCACTTATAATTTACTGTTTCACAATTCCAGTGGTTCAGAAGTTTACATACACTAAGTTGACTGTGCCTTTAAACAGCTTGGAAAATTCCAGAAATGATGTCATGGCTTTAGAAGCTTCTGATCGGCTAATTGACATCATTTGAGTCAATTGGAGGTGTACCTGTGGATGTATTTCAATGCCTACCTTCAAACTCAGTGCCTCTTTGCTTGACATCATGGGAAAATCAAAAGAAATCAGCCAAGACCTCAGAAAAAGAATTGTAGTCCTCCACAATTCTGGCTCATCCTTGGGAGCAATTTCCAAACGCCTGAAGGTACCACGTTCATCTGTACAAACAATGGTACGCAAGTATAAACACCATGGGACCACACAGCCGTCATACCGCTCAGGGAGGAGATGCGTTCTGTCTCCTAGAGATGAACGTACTTTGGTGCGAAAAGTGCAAATCAATCACAGAACAACAGCAAGGGACCTTGTGAAGATGCTGGAGGAAACAGGTAAAAAAAAGTATCTATATTCACAGTAAAATGAGTTCTATATCGACATAACCTGAAAGGCCGCTCAGCAAGGAAGAAGCCACTGCTCCAAAACTGCCATAAAAAAGCCAGACTACGGTTTGCAACTGCACATGGGGACAAAGATCGTACTTTTTGGAGAAATGTTCTCTGGTCTGATGAAACAAAAATAGAACTGTTTGGCCATAATGACTATCGTTATGTTTGGAGGAAAAAGGGGGAAGCTTGCATTCCGAAGAACACCATCCCAACCGTGAAGAACAGGGGTGGCAGCATCATGTTGTGGGGGTGCTTTGCTGCAGGAGGGACTGGTGCACTTCACAAAATAGATGGCATCATGAGGAAGGCCAATTATGTGGATGTAATTATGCAACATCTCAAGACATCAGTCAGGAAGTTAAAGCTTGGTCGCAAATGGGTCTTCCAAATGGACAATGACCCCAAGCATACTTCCAAAGTTGTGGCAAAATGGCTTAAGGACAACAAAGTCAAGGTATTGGAGTGGCCATCACAAATCCCTGACCTCAATCCCATAGAAAATGTGTTTGCAGAACTGAAAAGCGTGTGCGAGCAAGGAGGCCTACAAACCTGACTCAGTTACACCAGCTCTGTCAGGAGGAATGGAAAATTCCGACTTATTGTCGGAAGCTTGTGGGAGGCTACCCGAAACATTTGACCCAAGTGAAACAATTTTAAAGGCAATGCTACCAAATACTAATTGAGTGTTTGTAAACTTCTAACCCACTGGGAATGTGATGAAAGAAAATAAAAGCTGAAATAAATCATTCTCTCTACTATTATTCTGACATTTTACATTCTTAAAATAAAGTGGTGATCCTAACTTTTTACTTGGATTAAATATCAGGAATTGTGAAAAACTGAGTTTTTAAATGTATTTGGCTAAGGTGTATGTAAACTTCCGACTTCAACTGTATGCTGAATATGTGCGGTAACTTTGAACTGTAACCATGTCACATTTATTATATCAGTCCCTCCTTCTCCACCTGTCCAGGCGTGTGTGGTGCGGCGGCAGCAGAGGATGGTGAAGAACCGTGACTCGGCCACGCTGTCCAGGCTGAGGAGGAAAGAGGCCCAGCAGGCTCTGGAGGCCCGTCTCAGGGGGGCACTGTGTGAGAACCAGAGGCTGCTCCGGGAGAACGGATCCCTTAGGACCCAGCTGGACGGACTTCTCACTGAGGTGAGGGACGGCCCGGTTTGAACACCTTCAAATTGCACCTTTCCTTCTTAGCTTGAGAAAACCACAGATCTAAAACGTAAGATAAGTGGAGACAATGGGGTGGAAACCATGACTTGACCTTTTCACTCACTTACATAGCAGTGATTGTCTTAAGGGTTGCATTTTTGACGGTATTTGAACAGTGCCACAGGCTCAGACAGGCACGAAGAGCAGGGATGTGTTTAATTCCAGGAAGTTGCTTCGTCCCTTGTGCTCTTGATCAATCCCTTGATCACTTTTTGGATCTGATAGGACAAGATCAGATTTCAAAGGAATTCATAGGTGAAGCATTAAGCAATATGGCAGTAACCCCACCTTGGCCTATGGTAAGCGAGAGGGGATTTTTGCCACATTGTTAACACCTATCCAATCCTCTTGGACCTCCGCAAGTGCACAGGGGCAAGGCGCTAAGGGTTGATTCATTTTATTGAAGTAATCACTGATCTCGCATGATTTGATAGGTGGACGCTTGTGCCAATGCATAGCTTGCGTAGATCCAGCTAGGTGAAGTCAGTCGATTGGTCTCTTTCTCCACAGAACACTGTTCTGAAAGTGACGGCTCCAAAGAGACGGGCTGTGTGTCTTATGGTTGTCCTGGTCTTCTTCGTGCTCAACACGGGTCCCATAAGGTGAGCACTGGTGGGTGGGTGGGTGTGTGTGTGTGTGTGTGTGTGTGTGTGTGTGTGTGTGTGTGTGTGTGTGTGTGTGTGTGTGTGTGTGTCACGACAACCCTCCACAAGCCCTCATGCATTGTCACTGTAGTATATGTCACAACCAATGTGTTTGAGTCTCTCCTCCAGTTTCCAGACTTAACATCAACCACATTCACATATGATCATTCATGCAAATGGATGATCTATCAATAGGGTGGCTTTTATGTCAGCCAGTCAGTCAGTCAGCTCTTTGCTATGTCCAGAGTTGGATCATTTGCCAACATGCCTTATATATTAGGCGTTTCCCCCCAATGTCTCGGAAAAAAAGGCCACATCCCCCAAAAAATTCCCTCACGAAGGAAGGCTTCGGAAAGTTGGATGAGAGTCGGGAGAGGAGAGGGGCTCTGAGTTTTCCATACGCTCAAGCTTCCCAGAACTAGGAATGTGGGAGCGTTGCTTCCCTTCCACGCCGTCCGGCAGGTTCGGAGAAACAGCCTGGAGATGCTTATTCATTTTTAGACTCTAAATGTATTCTACCATTCCGTTCTGAATGAACATGTCCCTTATAAATCCTCTCACAAGTATTTGTTCAGTAAACCCCGGTCAGGAGCTGAGCGAACTTTCGCTAATGTTTCCGGCTCATGGTGAGACTAGTTTTAATAAAAACAACACCAGTGGTTCCAGTCATGGCTCAAGTCAATATCAAATGTTTTTTTTCAATGAATAAGTTCCTGCTGCTGAGTTGAGTCTTTTTTTCACTCCCACGTTTGGTTTTCATTTGCAGGAATTCGAGGGGTGTACGTTTTTATTTTTTGTAACTGTTTTCATTTGATACTGCTGCACAACTTGACGTGTGTCTTTGTGTTGAACACTGCTCTCAGATCTGTCGTGTCTGGTATTGTTTTGGCTCAAGTAGGAGACCACACGCTTTATCCTCTTTTCTCTCACTCTCTCGCTGTAGGTACGCGCGCGCATGGCCGTGTGTCTTTTTGTGTGTGTGTGTGTGTGTGTGTGTGTGTTTGTTTGTGTGGTTTAGCCAAGAGTGCCTTCCCTCCTACGCCACGTGAAGCTTTGTGTGGTTTTCGGTCTGTAGTCTGGCCACTATAACCAATGCTCTGCTTCCTGATCTGTTGTTCAGACCACTCTTCCTCTTGTCTTCATCGCCCGTCTTGGTTGTTTCATGCCTGTGTAGGCATTTTGACCATTTTGATAAAAATGAGCCTTTATGGATTCATAACAAATGAAACACTAAGTTACCATCAAAATGTCAAATTGGAAACAAGTTTTGATCCTTGTAATGGCTTAAACCACTGTGTGTGTGTGTGTGTGTGTGTGTGTGTGTGTGTGTGTGTGTGTGTGTGTGTGTGTGTGTGTGTGTGTGTGTGTGTGTGTGTGTGTGTGTGTGTGTGTGTGTGTGTGTGTGTGTGTGTGTGTGTGTGTGTGTGTGTGTGTGTGTGTGTGTGTGTGTGTGTGTGTGTGTGTGTGTGTGTGTTCACTGCAGAACATTTCTGCCCTTAAAGGGAAATGCTCTAATACTCTAATAATGTTCAGATCAACGTGTGTGTGTGTGTTAGTCCATGTTGTTCTTGCTGTGTTTGGCCTGGCTTGTGTAACTGAAAGCCCTGCCCTGTCCCTCTGGTCTCAGTGTGTGGGAGTCAGAGACCAGCAACTCCAGCCTGTCCACTGGGAAGCCACAAAGCAGCCGACATCTGCTCAGCTTCTCCCCCGACCAACAACAGAGGAGAGGGGAGGAAACACCAGACCCCCAGTCCCCACTGGAGCCCCTGGATGCCCAGTACCCACAATCCCACCAATCCCAGGACAGGTAATTAACACAACATAAACATGAGGGTTTCCCGACTCAATATACTTATAATACTGTTTATACATATGTTCTCTCTTACATGCACACACACAAATATACAGTGTGTGCACATACACACACACTACCCTTGTAACTGAACGCATTTTACGTCCGTTTTTATTATTTTTTCCCTTTGAATTGCTTCTAAATTCGGTCTGCTGCCATTGCAAACTGATTCATTATCGGTTTGTATTGGACTTTTGTCACTGTCATTTCCTGCCCTCAATGATTTAGAAACCTCATCTTTAACAATTTGTTCCACACAGTCTTACACCAGGTGGTTCCTTCTCATATAAGGATAAGTAGCACCAGAGAAGCCTTAGCACAGCACTCTAGCCCTGTAGGAATCACGAAGCCCTGTTATGTATCAACGAGAACCAATGGTTCCTGCTAAGTCTCTCACTGACTTGTGATTGTACCTCAGTGTTCTGGCAGAACCTGTCTCGAGACACTCGTTTACCAGAGCCTGAAGAATGACTTAAGTAAGTAGATGGGATGCTCTTACTGTACGGGAATGTAAATTACTGTAATCATATGTCTGGGGTACACCCTAAGCTCGTTAATTCATTGGAAACGGACCCAGTCTTCTCTTGCCTCAGTATGTTCCACATCATAAGTACTTTGCTGTTTTAATGGACTAATGGAAAATCAACTAGAGGTGTGAGGTTGCATAAGTGTTTTCGGTGTTCAGGTACTCTTTACAATTGTCAATTGTCTCACAATTCACATAATCTTGGTTCCCAGAATAACCAAATCCTGCATGCACGCTGACAGGAACTCGACTATTTTACACCATCGGCCAGATCACGCACAGGCTTAGATTGATAGGCTTTAAAGCTGGATTTGTTAATTGGTGAAACTTCCACGTCCATTTGGGATATTACAACAACAAAGTAGTAAAGGCAAACAATAAACTCTTTAAAAAAAATCTAAGAATTGTACCTCGGACATCATTGCACATGCGATAGAACAGCGGAATATGTACTGCAATTCTTGTAAGCACGCTGCTTGACACGTCACTCTGTTTTCTCAACAGAACCAAAACAACAAAGGCACGTCCATTTGTAGGGCTGTTTATCCTAATACAGATTCCATCTTTAAAGCAAGGGCGAAATGGTGGTGTAGATCTTGGGGGAGATGAACAGTAGACGTTGATTGTTATTGTAAATGCATTTCCTGCAATTCTACACAGTTTGACATGACTTATTATGCCTCTCTTGAGGGGTATTTTGAAGGCAGTATGTGGAAGCATAAGTAGAAAGATAAGTCCTCACCATCATTAATGACGCTTATTTCAATGCAAATATTAAGAAGACACAAAAGATAAAGACTGAGTACTATTGTAATGATGCACGTTAATATTTACATAGTTAATGTATGATCAACTTAGTAGATTATATCCTATCACGTTTTGTAGTTTTCATAGTTTACAGGTGGAAGGCGTACACTGGGGGGCTGAGCTAAAATATACCTTCTAGTATATTTAACGTCCTGATATTCAGTCTAACAAACAGCTGTCGTTTAAGATATATTTCAATGAATATTAAATAAATATGGTCACTGACACTGGGACACCTCAGGATTCAGTGTGGTCTAAGTTGAACTAAGGACTGGCTGATTGCCTGTTGAAAAGACTTGGAGAAAGAGAGAGTCAGGGGAGAGTCTACATTGAAACTGTAAATTAGTCCAGGAGTAATATTTCACTTACTGTTACCGAAGCTTGAGGGTTGACGTAATTGGTTCCAGGCTGGGTTCTAAAGTTGGCTTACATACACACCTGACTGCAAGGCCAGTGCTGGCTTGGATGAGGTTGTGACACACTGATATCGGGCAATTCTAGGATATATTTTTTCTAGTTAGCAAAACCAGAGAGGTAAGTAAAAGGCAGATTGAGGGGCATTGTGTAGTGAAAAGGGTCTGCGTACAAAACAATTGGCAAGTCCTGGAATATTCCAGACATGAATAGTCTTTGTACCATGTGGCATTAAGAGCCCTCTTCCTGTTACCTTGTTCCTGCTATGTTCTGGGGAACACCTACCTCCAGGGGGCCCCACAACCCAAAAATAAACAAACAAAACATTTTTGGTTTGCATTTAAAAACATTTTGCACTGTTCTACATCTCGGGGGGGGGGCATGTTGTCGTCGCCCCGTCCCCTTGGCAATTTCACCTATGCTTTAAAGCCACATCTTTATCTTGGAAAAATGCTCACAAACCAGGAATAAGATGAGTAAAAAAAGAGTAATGCTGAATTGAAGAGAAGTAGGTACACTCAAGTGTTCTACCAGGCTTCTGGAGTAGAATCGGAGGGATCCAAGAGCACTTAATTCTGTCCAAAGAAACAGAACTGTAGAGGATTTGATCGGTTGTTTCTGTTTGACTAAGCATCTATTTCCAGCCCTGCTTTTTTTTGGGGGGGGAGGGAGTGATTGAGAGTGCTCATTTTATCTTGGTGATAATATTTACATCCTGTTATACAGGACTCACGAATGTTTACCTTATTTAGACACATCATTCTGTGGTGAAAAATCTGTGGGTTGAATTGGAGTGTTACAAGCAGAGCACAATAAAATAGTATTACTAGGGGTGTCTTTTTAGTGGCCAGTTTAATTTTACAGTCACCACTGGTCGTCCCCATGTGTCCAGCTGCCTGCTACAAAGTACTACATCACCTACTGCAAATAGCCTGCTTTGAGCAGATGATAGTACAGTGCTAGGCTAACTCAAACTGTGCGATTCGATATGAGAAGTCGTAGAACATATAGCCTCGTTATCATAGGAGGCTACATAGCATGATCAGATCTGGGACTAGGCTATAGAACATACACACAATACGGCATTTTGTTTGGGCTAATGGACTGTTTTGATGCCCGCATTCTCTACCCTATTGTGTCCTGATCTGGAGCCTAGGGCTCATTCATCTGGTCAACAGGTTTTGAAGTTGAAGTTCCACACAGATGTCGGGAACAGACCATTTATCAAACCGTTCCCAGGAGACATCCAGTCCAACGTGTGTGTGTGTGTGTGTGCTTGCGTGAAGACGAGGCCACTGGCTCTGCAGGTTATTGTTGCAGGCCACTACGTAGGACTCAATGTAACCCCCTTCTTTAACTTATGACCTAATTTATCAACTAAGGGCAAATGTTTGGCTTTCAAGTCATCTGAGGTGTTGTTTGTTCCAGATGTGAAACAGCTGCTTGTTTAGAATTGATGAACACTTGGGATGTCCAGAATAAGTGACTGATTATTGCGGTTAATATTCCAGTCCTTAGGCCACAAGGAAAACCCACAGCATACACCAGCGTATCAGCAGCTGGATCACAATGAGATCACAGAGGGAAGGTGAATGTGTTGTCGATGAGGTGTTGATTAATCTCTCTCTCTCTCCCCTTACCTATCTACCTCTCTCGCCTTACCTACCTACCTCCCTCTCTCGCCTTACCTACCTACCCCCCTCTCTTTCCCCCTCACCTCCCTCCCTCTCTTCTCTCCCCTCACCTCCCTCTCTCCCCTCACCTCCCTCTCTCTCTCCCCTCTCTGTGCTATAGGTGGGAGGATTATACTCCAGAGATGGCTCTAGCTATGGTCAAGAAGGAGCCTCTCCTGTTTGGGTCACCCTCCTCGCCCCCCTGCCAACCCCACTCTCCTGTCTCCAGGTCCAAGTCCCTCCGGTCAGTACTAACCAAGTCCATCTGATTAGTACCCTACTAACAGCCGAGAATTTGGTTCTACTTAGCCTCAGTCTTCCAGCCTTGTTGTCTCGACCACCAGTATGGAAGCAAGATTAGAACATCTGGCTAGGTAAGACTAGGGTATCTCGATTTCAGAATACAATTCCATATTGAACTCACTGTATTGACCTACCTGAATTGAGTATGAATGAGTCCTCTCAGTACTCTCTGTAGAGCTAGCCTTTGTCTTTCCCACTGCTAACGAGACTATAATGTGTGAGCCATGTTGGCAGCTCATGAAACCAAACTGTTCACCAGTCATTTTGACACCGTCACAGTGGAATGAAAAAGTGGCTGGAACTGTGAAACTCACTCAGTCTTCAAGCCGTCACCATTTGAGAGGGATGAGGCTCATATGAAAGCCAGCAGCTGCCTTCAACAGTTCTTACATAGAAGCCATACTTTATTAACTTCAACCTGAATATTCCTTCTTCCCCTATAATCCAGTCTGACTCAGAACTTGCGAGGCTGGGTTCATCGACACGAAGAGGAGAGAACCAAGTCTACACGCTCTACCACTGATCAGTCCAGACATACAACAACAGATCAGCACACAACCAAAACTGTCCTGGTAGGTTAGACGACTCTTCTATGACCTGCTTGTCTACAAAACAGCGAAAAAGCTATACTAACTAGGTCATTGGATTTCCCTGGTCAGGTCCCATGGCCCAAATAATGAGACGTTTTAAAGTGTGATCGAACGTCCGTAATGGTCATTGCATATTTTTCGGACAGGTTATTAAGCAGTACCTCAGAGGATATTTAAACTGTCAGTACGTAGGCCGATGTCTACTTCAATAGAGGTTTCAGGTTTCAGGCCCGTGTCAAGACGGCTCTCCATGATGACCCATCTAATAGAGCTGCCACAGGAACATAAACAGTTTAGTGACAATATGTGTATTGTTCTTGCAATGAGGTCACAGCTGCCGACATCTGACTCAATTTGGTTAATAGCTAAATATTTATATCTTTGTTGTTACAGGTAATAACGAAATTGAACTTACAGTTTTAAAGCCTTTTTCTTATGTTAGATGCTGATATTAGTTGATGGCATTTGACTTGGTTTTGCTATAAGACTTGTTGCCATAACTCCCCCCCCCCCCCTCCCTTCCCATTTCCCACTTGTCAATCTTGAATGACAATTCTTCATGTTTTACCAGTTAAATGTCCAAAAAGCGTCTGCATACCAACCATTTGATCTCAGTTTCCTGGGGATGTGCATTTAGATATTCTACAGTTATGCAGTGTTGTTTCAAGTAGCCTACGGTATTTCAAATGACGTAGTGAGCGACTTGTAGAGCAGATGGTGTTAGCAAACTGTAGCATAGCCTACCTGTGCCTCGTTTCAATCAAAGCACATATTTTGTTTGGTTGAGTTTTGCCCACATGAGAGACACACAATCATCCTAAAATCTCATAAGAAACGAGGTTGCGTTTTGTCTTACAGTAACGTTATACTACTCTATTGTATTCGGGTTCTGTAGAATACTATCGCAATGTGAACTTGCAGACATTGACTCAGCTTTGATCTAACTTTATCCAAACGACCACCGTTCGCTAGCCAGTTCTCTCCGAGCAGAGACCACTGCCAGGAAGTGGAGAATCCAGCACATGTGCAGAAGTTACAGGACCTTAAGCTGTCAGGAATAAGGGTCCGGGTAAGTCGGTTCCACAGCCTCTGCGTGTTTTGTTATGTGTCATTTATGACAGCCTAAATAGAGAGGTTTGAAGACTGCTATAGACCGTATTTTTGTTTTGTTTTAGTGACTTCCATTTGAACCCAGTGAGTCAAGTATGCTGCTTCAGAATGTGAGGAGCTAAATCTTCACATTCGTTTTACAGGCTCCTTTTGCTGCTTTACAGCATTATACAGACTGAGCTGCCGGAGAGGGCCGAGATCTATAAAGGAGCTAGATAGCTCCACAAATGTAGTCCTAAAAGTTGGTCCCACTTAGAAGCTAAATAATGTGAATTTGAGTGCTTGGCTGTTTGAACCCTTTATACTAGTGGGAATCGGCCTATATGGATAGGGTTAAATAGAAATGTTTCTTACAGAGTACATATGAAACGCATATGCATAACCACGGTAGCAATTGAAAGGGAGCAGTTTGGAGATTTTATTAGACCAAAACACGACAGTTCACCTGACACAAGATTGAATACAAACATTAAACTGTTGATTTGTGTCTGCATTTTACATTTACTGTACTTTTCGCGCGCATTTGTCGATAACAACATCTGAAAATACATTTAGCAACATAAGAATATTCCTGTAAGAATGGGTTGTAAGGTGCAGCATAAGCTTGTTCTATTGCTAAAACGACTGGCTGAATTATAAAATGTGATATTACGGTGTTAGGCTTTCACACAATTCAGGGAAACGGATCATTATTATGGTGCCCATAGAAAGGAGTCAAGAGTGCATGCAGGTGCGTGTGCCGCTGCAAATGTTCTTCAAAGTAGACAAAAATAGGTTCGTTCGGGTTCAAATCACCAAGGGTATGACGCCATGTCATCTTGTAACTGTACATCAAACATAGTGATCATCAACGTTGACACTGTATATGTCAGGAGTTTTATGATATGGAAAAGCGCACATTTTGACTAACGGGTGCTTGGCTTGCATGCATGACCTCCGAGCACTATTTATTATAATCCTCAACGTCTCATCGTTCAAAAATACATAAGAGTCCTCTTAATTTACAGCATTTCCCTCGTTCCGACAACAACAAATGCGCGGGAGGGATGGGAGCAACTTCTTGTCGCGCGATGTGCTCAAGTTCAGAACGCCTGTCAGTCAAAACCCACCGCTGAGCCTGAGCTCTGACGTCGTGTGTGGCGTGTTACTTTACCGCCGCTGTTTTCCCATTTGAACCGTTTACGGGTACAAGTGTAAAGGGTTAACATTGGTTGAGAGAGTTCACTTAAAGCTTTTAATCCTGTCTTCGAGAAGTGTGAGCTACACAAAACTGTCCTTTGTTACTGTATGTACCACTTACTGTAGAGAAAAACATACTAGTGAAGACACCCAAAGAAATGGTGCCACTAACATTAGTTGACATGGGACGCAAATGATAACAACTCAGACGGCTGATTCACATTTAGCTTGCTTTAGATACTTACAATAGTCTATTCACTCAGAAATCGACAGCTTGGAATTTTGATTTTGAGAAGACTCCACATTTTTCTAGCTTCCTATGTAAGATATATTTAAGGGGGTTGCCTAATTGGAAGGAGGGGTTTTCCGCTGTTTATGACACCCTCTGGGTCTTCCAGGAAGTTTAGTGAGTTCTCTGTGATGATCGTCGTGGTAGGTAGGAGCGAGAGGATGTAAAGCTCTGAATGTTTTATAACGTTAGAGTTGTACAGCGTTTCGTGCTCAAGGCTAAGACCTCTCACAAACAGATGGAAACTGGGAGCAGACCGTTCCAAACTATTTACAGGCACTTCTACCACCATCTCTCCCACGCACGTAACCCCCAGGGCTAGACCCTGGACATTTCTTCTCACTGGCTGTGTCTCAGATGATACACTACTCACAATGAAGTGCACTACTTTGGACTAGAGCCCTGTTGCATTGGATTATATACAGTTTATAGGCTATAGGACATACACAGTGTGAGTGCTCAACTCTTCCCAAGGTTCTCTTTCATACGACTCAGAGAAACAGACTTCATACGGCACTTCTTTGGATGTGTTTAAACTATAAACTCTTCCAGACTTTCCTGCCCTTTGGGAAAACCCCTATGCATGTTCCTCTACCTGCAGCAGAAGGAGCTGAAGAGAGGCTAACAATAGAGAACTGTGATTCCTCCGACCTGGAGATTTTATCCTAGTTTTGCAGAATATTGGCACCTCTTTAGCGCTTTGACGTCCTTGATGCCCTTTTTTCCCCCTGTGTTCCCACTTTGAACCTACAGTATAATTTGATGAGAAGCAGTCTGTTCGATAGAAGTCCTTTGAAGAAGCTAGGAGGGCTGACTATCTCATTCCAGTAAAGTGGAGGGCAGAGGTTGAACCCCCAGACTGTAAGTTTATTACAGTGCAGCTGGAAAAAAAACACTGTGCTCCACGAAACGCACTGTAAAGCACAGACTTGGAGAGCCCTCTACGCATTGGAGGAAACACATCCATCTGTAACTCTCTCTCCATCCTCACCAACCTGCCGTGTGGAAAGAAGGGGAAAAAGTGGACATAATGTTTGTTGTCATCATATTTCCTGTGATATCACTTGGAATATTAGACTTGAGTGTCTTACCAGGTCAGGCCAGTTTTTGTTCGCGGAGTGTCTTGAAAACCTCTTCGCTCCACTCTTCCAGTCCCACGGGAATGAGGCTAGCACACATCGTTTGAGGAGGAGGAGGGATATTTCAGGTGAAAAGGGGAATGAAATCTACAATACAGACTGGACATCATACAGTCAGGCTGAATACCAAACTCAAGCTGTTCATGAGTAATGCCACTCTCAGATTCTGCAGTCAAATCCAATTTTATTTGTCACATTTGCCGAACAGGTGTAGACCTTACCGTGAAATGCTTACGTACAAGCCCTTAACCAACAATACAGTTTTAAGAAAATGCATTTAAGAAAGGATTTACTAAATAAACTAAAAGTAAAAAAATTTATAACACAAGTAACAATAAAATAACAACAGCGAGGCTATATACAGGGGAACCGGTACCGAGTCAATGTACAGGTTAGTCGAGGTAATTTGTACATGTAGGTAGGGGTAAAGTGACTATGCATAGCTGATTTTATTTTGTACCGGAGTGACGTTTTTGGTTTTGTGTGGTGTGCGTGTCGAAATATGATACAATTACTATGAGGTTAAAGTGCAGACTGTCAACATTATTTTGAGGGTTTTTTCATCCATATCGTAGTCAAAGTAGTCAAAAGTTTAGTATGTGGTCCCATATTCCTAGCACGCAATGATTACATCAAGCTTGTGACTACAAAGTTGTTGGACACATTTCTTGTTTGTTTTGGTTGTGTTTCAGATTATTTTATGCTCAATATAAATGAATGAAAATGTATTTTGTCATTTTGGATTGACTTTAATTGTAAATAAGACTAGAATATGTTTCTGAACACTTCTACATTAATGTGGATGCTACCATGATTACGGACAGTCCCTGAATGAATCGGGAATAATGATGAATGAGAAAGTTACAGACGCACAAATATCATACCCCCAAGACATGCAAACCTCTCACCATTACAACAACAGGGGAAGTTAGCCTTTTTAGAGGGTATGATATTTGTGTGTCTGTAACTTTCTCACTCATCATTATTCCCGATTCATTCAGGACTGTCCGTAATCATGGTAGCATCCACATTAATGTAGAAGTGTTTAGAAACATATTCTGTTCTTTAAACTTTGGAATACTTTAATGTGCATAAGTGATTTTGTCCCAGTACTTTTGGTCCCCTAAAATAAAGGGGACTATATACAAAAAAAGTGCTGTAATTTCTGAATGGTTCACCTGATATGGATGAAATCACCCTCAAATTAAAACAGACGGTCTGCATTTTAACCTCAGTCATTGTATCACTATATCTACCTAAACTACCATGTATCCCTGCACATCGATATGGTATTGGTACCCCTTGTAAATAGCCAACATTATTATGTGTTATTATCGTCTTTTTTTAACTATACATCATTGAGGAAGAGCTTGTACGTAAGCGTTTCACTGTAGGGCTACACCTGTTGTATTTAGTGCATGTGACGAATAAAATGTGATTGGATTTGAAGTGCCCTCTGTCTATCCAATCTCATCTCTGCTCCACACCAGGATACCGTTCACTATCTTCTGAGTTTCTGCCATGTCCTAAAATGCCTGTGGTAAACTTGTACTACATTCGGTAGGATTTATCGGAGACTAGAATTAGACTGTCTCAATGGAATCCTAATCCCCCTCATCTGTACTGAGGTATGGTGTAATCAAATTAAATCAAGCTTTATTTATACAGTTTTATAGTTTTATACATTAAAGTTTTATTTACCACGCAACATAAGAGGATAAAAAACAAAAGAATAACACTAAAATCAGAATGATTAAAAAGCACCCTAAGGAAAAACAAAACAAAAAAATTGTGTTTTAAGATCTCTTAATTATGTCCACAGTTTCGGCCCCCCTAAGGTGTACATTCTATACCCTCAGCCTCATGCCTCACCCCTCCTTAAGTCTGTTGTCTACCCTCCTTGAAGCGTGAGGCTGAGGCATAACGATTGACTTACAGTAAGGAGAGTTGTTGATTGACTCAATGAGGGGTGAGGTTTGAGACTGAGGGTGACCTAAAATGTACATCGCTCTGGGCACAAATCTCTAACCACGGTGAAACATTAAACGCCTTTTCAGAGCCTCGGCATGTCCCGAAATGCCAGGAAGACTAATTTCTCAAAATGAGCCTGATGCTGTTTGCACAGCTGCTGGCCACTCATGCAGTGACCTGTTGAACCTGCATGCCAGGACTCACTGTCATTGTCTTTTGAGTGATAGGCTTTAGTCAGTTGTTTTTAAAGTGTTCATTTCATCCGAGCCTTGTTGGTTTTTATGGTAATATTGCATGTGTCATCCAACGATATGGGTCGTATCAAATTATTCCTGAAGTGCTCAAACATGACTTAAAAGAAGCTAACTGATGTTTTTAGATTTTGATCGGAAAGTTTTTAAAGGGGAAGTGTATTGAATTTTAAAGGAAAACATTTCAGCGTACATGTATTTTGCATGGTGACAGGTTTTATTCCTGTGCTTTAGTTTCACATGTAGTTCACAGGCCATATGTATAGCAGAGATGGGATGAGGATCAGGCTCTTATGGTCAGTACAACAGAGCACTGCTCTTAGAGAGCATGCTGAAGTCTCAACGTGGCATACTGGCTAAGGGAATGGTCAACTACCAAAAAAATGCCACATAAATAACTAATGTGTCTCTTTTTAAGTTCTACTTGTTTTTTAGTTTGTCATCAGTCAGCCAAGACAAAAAACACAATGGTATTCCAATCTTCAGTATATGATTCAAGTTTCAGAATTGAACTGAAATGACTCACTGACCAGCATTTTATCACTTTTTCACAGAAGTCACCTGAGGAGAGACCCCAGACGAACCAGTCCAGTAACTCGGTTGTAACAGTCCGCTACTCTGAGTAAGTATTTATCAAAAAATTGCATTGTAAATGGAACCTACAGTATTTTCGATGTCTCACTTTCCCAAACTCTTCAGATGTTCACCATAATTTCTCTCCAAATAATTTTATGGCCATGGTTTTTTTTCTGGCTCCACTACTCTTTCTTCAGTAGCATGAGAGGCCAAACCAGTGGTGTTGCTATTTAGCTGCCCAACCACAATGGTAGCCTTGTCTACCAAGTCACCAAATGGTAGACCTATGCTACATGAATCGTATTGGACTGACCCTTTTTTTCAGTTTTCACCTGAAATGACATACCCAAATCTAACTGCCTTTATCTTAGGCACTGAAGCAAGGATATGCATATACTTGATACTATTTGAAAGGAAACACTTTGAGTTTGTGTAAATGTGAAAGGAATGTAGGAGAATATAACACATTACATCTGGTAATAGATAATACAAAGAAAAAACTAAATGTTTTTATTTGGTAATATCATCATTGAAGTGCAAGAGAAAGGCCATAATGTGTTATTACAGCCCAGGGGAAGTTTAGATTTTGGCCACTAGATGGCAGCAGTGTACGTGCAAAGTTTTAGACTGATCCAATGAACCATTGTATTTCTGTTCAACATTTTGTATCAAGACTGCCCAAATGTACCTAATTTGTTTATTAATAACTTTTCAAGTTCAAAACTATGCACTCTCCTCAAACAATAGCATGGTATTATTTCACTGTAATAGCTATTGTAAATTGGATAGTGCAGTTAGCTTAAAGTCTTGTTAATCTTTCTGCCAATATCAGATATGTCTATGTCTTGGGAATTGTTCTTGCTACTTACAACCTCATGCTAATCGCATTAGCCTACGTTAGCTCAACCATCCCCTGGATGGGACACCGATCCCGAAGAAGTAAAAAAAAAGGTGAAATAAAAAAATATGTGTGTGGTAAACATACAACTTGTTACACTGTGAGCTGAGAACTTGCAGTACTATTACTAGTTTACTTATTATCTTAAAACATAGTAATAGGCATAATAATACCATTGTCATAATGGTTAATGTAAAGGAGATGGTGATTTTAGTTACAGTAAATGTAGTTACTGTAAATTTCATCAACATGTTCTAGGTCTCTGACTGTGGTTGTCAGTCTCTTAGATGTCAGTTAATATACATCTGATATGTAATTAAAGTTATGTTTGATTTAGTTTTGATATGCCATAATTTGATGTCATATAATGTATTTCACTGTCACCTCTCTCTCTCTCAGTAGGCCAGGGAGTGAGGTTCAGGTGTACTACTCACGCCATCAAAGCTACAGGGACTTCTTTGATGAGTTAAATCGACGAGGCGACACTTTCTACGTGGTGTCCTTTCGCAGGGTGAGTCACCCCATGCATATTTTTATTTTTAATTTTTTTATTTAACCTTTATTTAACTAGGCAAATTCTTATTTACAATGACGGCCTACACCGGCCAAACCCGGGCGACGCTAGGCCAATTGTGCGCCGCCCTACGGGACTCCCAATCACGGCCGGTTGTGATACAGCCTGGATTCGAACCAGGGTGTCTGTAATAACGCCTCTAGCACTGAGATGCAGTGCCTTAGACCGCTGTGCCACTCGAGAGCCCCATATTCCATAGCATTTTCCATAGAAGTAGGCAACAATGTGTCCTTCGGATTGTGACTGATCTCATGGCCAAATGGAGATCCGGTCTGTTTCATGATGCAGTATTGTCATCAGCATGTCTTCAACAGATGAAACTGCTGAGTGGGAAAGAAACAGAATCATAAAGCGGTCATGAAACAATTTTGAAGGGCATATTGAGCATAACCAAGGGTACCAAGTTTCTGTCTTAATTGAAGGCGGAAAGCCCCAACTGAAAAAGCAGATGGTCTTTTGATGCTTAGGAAAATATTTCCTTCCCTTTTTTTTCTACTCCCAAATGTTGAAATAATGTTTAAATAACGTTTACATATTGCTTTAGTCATCTCTTATGTATATAGTGTATTCTATTCTACTGTATTTCAGTCAATGCTTCTCCGACATTGCTCAATCTAATGTTTATATGTTTCTTAATTCCATTCTTTTACTTTTAAATGTGTTTATTGTTGTGAATCGTTAGATACTACTGCACGGTTGGAGCTTGGAACACAAGCATTTCGCTACACCCGCAATAACATCTGCTAAATATGTCTATGTGACCAATAAAATGTGATTTGATTTGGAATGCATGAATGAATGAGGCTTGAAAAATGGCTGTGGCTGATTTATATATGTACATTGGCACTTCAATCGTCACAAATGAGCATATGTAATGCATTTGTATGTGATTTGTAGCTTTAACAGTGTTCAGTTAATGCCTGACCAATTGGCGAGTTTCATTCGTGTGTTTGATGTATAGAATTCTGAGCGAGCACATTCGGTAGGAATTATCTAGAACAATAAAGAAGATCCTTGAGGCTGTTTTTATTAATTTTCTTCTGTGTGGTGTTTTGTCTAAAATGACCGTCTAGGGTTACCGACGGAGTCCATTTCTCCTAAGCTATAAGATTGGAATTTCACATTTTTATTTGGTGTAGCCTAACCATAGATAGTCTTTTGATTTGTTGATTAAGCACATCTTCCTTCCGTCCTACACATTTTGACATCTTTTGTCTGGTCAATTCGAATGATGTATCCATTGTACTGACACATCTTTAATACATTTACATTAAAACAGAAGTCAAAAGAACCTGTTTATCGGCAACCTCTGCCAGGAAAGTGTATTCGATTACCAAATTGAACATACCTCCATTTTCATAAAAATTACCACAAACTATGAACTCTGAGACCCCCTAGATCTGTTAGTCCTTCTCCTCTGATATGTTTCCAGGCATTCCTTTAGACATATCATAGAGGGAAACCTGTAAAGTCTTCTGAGGCTTCGTAATAGTATTCTCATGATGCTAATCGGCTGAATCCCTTCTCAGTTCTGCCTCTGTTACACTGAGAAGGCTTTCATTGTCATTCCCCCCCCCCCCCCACCACACATTAAATTAGCCATCTATTCAGAAAGTCTTAGGTCTGATTTGCAACGTTATTCTAACCTGATGACTGCTCAGGAGAGTTAGCAGGGACCATTCTCTCTGATGGCCTGCCAACGTCTGTTTTGTGAGAACCTGAGAGCGAGAGAAACAGGCAGAGAGAGAGAAGGAAAGTGAACTCTGATCACAATCTCTCCATTTGGACCATCATCTCCCAGGGGCCCCTCTTTAGCTCTTTTGTGTGCCCGTCAGCTCTGCTCTCTGAGGGCCCTTTATCCAAGGACCAGATATGTTTCCCGAAGGCCCTGTTTACCGAGCCCCAATGGAGACATCAACCCACCCACCACCTGTTTTCAGACCTGCCTACATCATTCAGACCGGATAAGGGACTCTTATACATTTTTTTGGTATCATGGCGTCAATGGAAACCGTTTGCTGGCAAACCAAGTATGCTCCTTTCCAGTAGTTACTGTACATAAGCTGTACATTGCGTTGTTGTCAATGAGTCAAACCCTCCACACTTTGACGGTCTTAAAGGAACATATCTACATTTGAATCTGTTTTACTACAACAAATAGAAACACACCATTTTCACATATGTTGGGGTGGTGCTGGAGATGATGGAGACGAAGTTCAACATTTGTGAAATGTTTCTTTTTTTTTAAGCGAGTGTCACGTATTTACAGTAACTGGATGAATGGCACTCTGCAAACAAGCGTTGTGACATTATTGGATGTGGCTGCCGGCTTCTGTACGATCTGTAGCCTTCAAATGGGTCATTCAGCCAGCCATGGAGACCTACCAGTAGACAAGAATGTACAGTAGAGGAGGGAGGGAGGGACTGCACAGCTGCAGTTGGCTCTCCTAAGCCTCAGCCCTCTCTCTGGCCTGATGGAATGAACAGAGCAGCTTCTGATTTCATTGGCCTGTCCCAAAGCGCACGCCACAACGCAAGTGATGGAAAGAGCAGAACACTAACTTGATGCACATGGGTAGACCTGGGCTGCTGTGGGAAGGAACAGCAGAACCCAAAGGTTTTGTAGGGGGATGTGATTATCAGGAATATATACATGCCTACACTGCCTGAATCACTTTCGTTGAGGATAATTGGCTCACTGGGGTACTACGCTAAAGTGAATAGATGTTTTTGAACAAAATGGTAGGATTCTTTTCCTTCTCTTTTTTTATTTTCTTCAAAACTCATGGAAACGTGTGGTCTCTTAGAGTTCAGACCGAGCCGCTATTACAACCTCTGCCAAAGAGCCGAATGGGGGGCAGGCCTACTGTATCCCCATGAAGACAGCTAGCATGTGTCCTTTTGAAGACTGCTAGCAAGGGCCCTTGAAGCACCAACGCAGCAATAATCCATCCTCTTTCATTCTCCTGAAGGTGGCTGTTGATAGGCTCTATTTGTATTTATTTAGGATCTCCATTAGCCTACTCTTCCTGGGGTCCAGCAACATTAAGGCAGTTACAGTTGAAGTAGGATGTTTACATACACCGTAGCCAAATATATTTAAACTCAGTTTTTCACAATTCCTGACATTTAATCATAGTAAAAATTCCCTGTCTTACTTCAGTTAGGATCACCACTTTATTTTAAGAATGTGAAATGTCAGAATAATAGTAGAGAAAGATTCATTTCAGCTTTTATTTATTTTGTCACATTCCCAGTAGGTCTGAAGATTACATACACTCAATTAGTATTTGGTAGCATTGCCTTTAATTTTTTTAAACTTGGGTCAAATGTTTCGGGTAGCCTCCCACAAGCTTCCCACAATAAGTTGGGCGAATTTTGGCCCATTCCTCCTGACAGAGCTGGTGTAACTGAGTCAGGTTTGTAGGCCTCCTTGCTCGCACACACATTTTCAGTTCTGCTAACCAATTTTCTATAGGATTGAGGTCAGGGCTTTGTGATGGCAACTCCAATACCTTGACTTTATTGTCTTTAAACCATTTTGCCACAACTTTGGAAGTACGCTTGGGGTCATTGTCCATTTGGAAGACCCATTTGCGACCAAGCTTTAACTTCCTGACTGATGTCTTGAGATGTTGCTTCAATATATCTACATAATTGTCCCTCATTATACTATCTATTTTGTGAAGCGCACCAGTCCCTCCTGCAGCAAAGCACCTCCACAACATGATGCTACCTCCCCCAAGCTTCATGGTTGGGATGGTGTTCTTCGGCTTGCAAGCCTCCTCCTTTTTGCTCCAAAAATAACAATGGTCATTATGGCCAAACAGTTCTATTTTTGTTTCATCAGACCAGAGAACATTTCTCCGAAAAGTACGATCTTTGTACCCATGTGCAGTTGTAAACTGTAGTCTGGCTTTTTTATGGCGGTTTTTGAGCAGTGGCTTCTTTCTTGCTGAGTGGCCTTTTAGGTTATGCTGATATAGGACTTGTTTTACTGTGGATATACATACTTTTGTACCTGTTTCCTCCAGCATCTTCACAAGATCTTTTGCTGTTCTGGGATTGATTTGCACTTTTCACACCAAAGTACATTCATCTCTAGGAGACGGAACACTTCTCCTTCCTGAGCAGTATGACGGCTGTGTGGTCCCGTGGTGTTTATACTTGTGTACTATTGTTTATACAGATGAACGTGGTACCTTCATGTGTTTGGAAATTGCTCCCAAGGATGAACCAGATTTGTGGAGGTCTACAATTATTTTTCTGAGGTCTTGGCTGATTTCTTTTTATTTACACTTGATGTCAACCAAAGAGGCACTGAGTTTGAACGTAGGCCTTGAAACACATCCACACCTCCAATTGACTCAAATTATGTCAATTAGCCTATCAGAAGCTTCTAAAGCCATGACATCATTTATGGAATTTTCCAATCTGTTTAAAGGCACAGTCAACTTAGTGTATGTAAACTTCTGACCTACTGGAATTGTGATACAGTGAATTATAAGTGAAATAATCTGTCTGTCAACAGTTGTTGGAAAAATTACTTGTGTCATGCACAAAGTAGATATCCTAACCGACTCTCCAAAACTATAGTTTGTTAACAAGAAATTTGTGGAGTGGTTGAAAAACGAGTTTTAATGACTGCAACCTAAATGTATGTAAACCTCCGACTTCAACTGTATATACAATCAAAATGACATTACGTTTCCTGACACTTTTCACAACACATTAAGTGTGTTCCCCCAAGCCACTACTCTACTACCACATATCTACAATATAAAATCCATGTGTACGTGTGTGTGTGTGTGTTATCACGTGTGTCTGTGCCTGTGTGTGCTGTGAATACCCAATGGGGAACAGTGCCTGGTGTGTGTTTTTCACTAAGCTCCTTACTTCTGTCAGCTTCTTAGAACTGGTGTTGTTTCAAGGGCTGGGTCAGAACCAGAGTCTCAGTCTATTATAAGTGCAGTTGACCCTGGCTTCCATGTCTTCTCAATGTTAATCTCCACCTACTTACACTGTTATTTAGACACTGTATTGTGCTGATCCGAGCCAGTCCGTACTGGCGCCGATATTTTACTCAGAAGCAGACCAATCATGTAGCTAGCTACTTTTAGCCGATGCTAACATTTATGTTAGCCATCTATGTCCATCTGAGGTAAAGTCATATGTACTCCCCAGAGTGGCAGCTGGCTTCAAAACAAAATATTTACCTCTGTGCCGTCACTCTAGTCTACTGTAAACATCTGACTTTTTAGGGCTTTTGAGTCTTTTGATATGTTAACTAGTCCTTGGGAGCCCTAACTTCAATGATCCTAATTGACCCCGTAGCTCTTCAGTCTGTAGTCCTACTTTACTGTATATCTGTTCTACATCAGTGAGCTTCGGGCTGAAGTTCCTAGTTTTTCCGTGACTTCTTCTCGCAGGAACAGCTCTGTTTTTAACTCTTTAAAATCTTTTCAAATACTGTAGCTGGGCTTGATTGAGTTTGCCTGCCGCAATAGAACCAATGGAATAGTCCCAAAACTGCAGAACCGACCCACCTGGCACTGCAGGAAGGCTAAATCAAACACAGAAGGACAGTGGTCTCTCAACCATGCATGGGTCTCCTCTCCCAGACCACCGATGTTTAACAGGAGTTTGTATTACTGTGTTCATGCCTCTAATAAAGGCTAGGGTTCCATGGAGGGAATTTAGATGACTAGCTGATCAGACAGCATGTAGATGCATTTGAACTCTGCCAACTTCATAGAAATGGAGGAAAAGTAGCCTTGGTTTGTGTCAAGAAATGACTGTCACTGATATGGTCTGGGTTTTAATGGCCATGTGCTTGATTTGTGATTTATTTCTTTGAACAATGGATGGCTTGTCTAGCTAATGTGCCCATCATTGATTATTTTCATAGAGCCCCAGCTGTCTACTTTTAAAATACATTTACAACCACATCATTCCCCTGTTCTTTTTATGTGTATGTCACAACCTGCTGTCCAGGTGTCAACGCTGTTGTTAACTACTGTTTTTGGCCTGTCTCTTCAAACAATGACTGTCTTTACACCCCAAACTGTGAAAACATTGTACAGTCAAAGGTATGATCAGAGGTCAATGTATGTTGAGATTTATGGGCCTTAAGTTCTCTTTAGGACGTTTTTTTGTGAATTCCGTACCTCTTGTGCCTTGTGGGGTTCGTGGTGCGTGCACTTCAGGCCGCAGTGGCCACGGAAGTGTCTGGATGTCTCTGGTCTGTCATTACGTGTATTTGTTCTTGTTGTCAGCCTATAGGTGGACAGACAGTGACTTGAGGCATTGTTTGGGTTGTAGTCACTCCCCTTGACCATGGCACCCATGACTGTAAATTATGTACATTTATTGATATCAGGTCGCCCTTGGGAAGTAGTTATTCTGACGTCAGTGGGACTACATACAGTACCAGTCAAAAGTTTAGACACACCTACTAATTCAAGGGTTTTTCTTTATTTTTACTATTTCTACATTGTATAATAATAGTAAAGACATAAAAACTATGAAATAACACATATGGATTCATGTAGTAGCCAAAAAAGTGTTAAACACATCAAAATATATTTGAGATTTGAGATTCTTCAAAGTAGCCACCCTTTGCCTTGATAGCTTTCCACACTCTTGGCATTCTCCCAACCAGCTTCATGAGGTAGTCACCTGGAATGCATTTCAATTAACAGGTGTGCCTTGTTAAAAGTTCATTTGTGGAATTTCTTTCCTTCTTAATGTGTTTGAGCCAATCAGTTGTGTTGTGACAAGGTAGGGGTGGTATACAGAAGCTAGCCCTATTTGGTTAAAGACCAAGTCCATATTATGGCAAGACCAGCTCAAATAAGCATAGAGAAACGACAGTCCATCATTACTTTAAGAAATTAAGGTCAGTCAATCCAGAAAGATTGAAGTGCAGTCGCAAAAACCATCAATCGCTATGATGAAACTGGCTCTCATGAGGACCGCCACAGGAAGGAAGACCCAGAGTTACCTCTGCTGCAGAGGATAAGTTCATTAGAGCTACCAGCCTCAGAAATTGCAGCCCAAATAAATGCTTCACAGAGTTCAAGTAACAGACACATCTCAACATCAAGTGTTCAGAGGAGACTGTGTGAATCAGGCCTTCATGGTTGAATTGCTGCAACGAAACCACTACTAAAGAACACCAATAAGAAGAAGAGACTTGCTTGGGCCAACAATCACGAGCAATGGACATTAGACTGGTGGAAATCTGTCTTTTTGGTCTGATGAGTCCAAATGTGAGATTTTTGGTTCCAACCGCCATGTCTTTGTGAGACGCGGAGTAGGTGAACAGATGATCTCTGCATATGTGGTTCCCACCGTAAAGCATGGAGGAGGTGGTGTGGGGGTGCTTTGCTCTTGACACTGTCTGTGATTTATTTAGAATTCAAGGCACACTTAACCAGCATGGCTATCACAGCATTCTGCAGCGATGCACCATCCCATCTGGTTTGCCCTTAGTGGGACTGTCATTTGTTTTTCAACAGGACAATGACCCAAAACACACCTCCAGGCTGTGTAAGGGCTATTTGACCAAGAAAGAGAGTGATGGAGTGCTGCATCAGATGACCTGGCCTCCACAATCACCCGACTTCAACCCAATTGCGATGGTTTGGGATCAATTGGACCTCAGAGTGAAGGAAAAGCAACCAACAAGTGCTCAGCATATGTGGAAACTCCTTCAAGACTGTTTGAAAAGCATTCCTCATGAAGTTCAAGTTCAAGTTTTTTATTTTAAATAGCCCTTCGTACATCAGCTAATATCTCGAAGTGCTGTACAGAGACCCAGCCAAAAAACCCAAACAGCTAGAATGCAGGTGTAGAAGCACGGTGGCTAGGAAAAACTCCCTAGAAAGGCCAAAACCTAGGAAGAAACCTAGAGAGGAACCAGGCTATGAGGGGTGGCCAGTCCTCTTCTGGCTGTGCCGGGTGGAGATTATAACAGAACTATGCCAAGATGTTCAAAAATGTTCATAAGTGACAAGCATGGTCAAATAATAATCATGAATAATTTTCAGTTGGCTTTTCATAGCCGATCATTAAGAGTTGAAAAACAACAGGTCTGGGACAGGTGGCGGTTCCATAACCGCAGGCAGAACAGCTGAAACCGGAACAGCAGCCAGGCCAGGCGGACTGGGGACAGCAAGGAGCCACCACGCCCGGCAGTCCGACGTATGGTCCCAGGGCTCAGGTCCTCCGAGAGAAAGAAAGAGAGAAGGAGAAAATTAGAGAGAGCCAAGATTTTCAAAATGTTCATAAATGACAAGCATGGTCAAATAATAATCAGGAATAAATCTGTTGGCTTTTCATAGCCGATCATTAAGAGTTGAAAACAGCAGGTCTGGGACAGTTAGGGGTTCCGTAACCGCAGGCAGAACAGTTGAAACTGGAATAGCAGCAAGGCCAGGTGGACTGGGGGCAGCAGGGAGTCGTCATGCCCGGTAGTCCTGACGTATGGTCCTAGGGCTCAGGTTCTCAGAGAGAGAGAAAGAAAGAGAGAACGAGAGAATTAGAGAAAGCATACTTAAATTCACACAGGACACTGGATAAGACAGGAGAAGTACTCCAGGTATAACCAACTGACCCTAGCCCCCCGACACAAACTACTGCAGCATAAATACTGGAGGCTGAGACAGGAGCGGTCAGGAGACACTGTGGCCCCATCCGAAGATACCCCCGGACAGGGCCAAATAGGAAGGATATAACCCCACCCACTTTGCCAAAGCACAGCCCCCGCACCACTGGAGGGATATCTTCAACCACCAACTTATAATCCTGAGACAAGGCCGAGTATAGCCAACAAAGATCTCCACCACAGCACAAACCAAGGGGGGGCGCCAACCCAGACAGGAAGATCACGTCAGTAACTCAACCCACTCAAGTGACGCACCCCTCCCAGGGACGGCATGAAAGAGCACCAGTAAGCCAGTGACTCAGCCCCTGTAATAGGGTTAGAGGCAGAGAATCCCAGTGGAGAGAGGGGAACCGGCCAGGCAGAGACAGCAAGGGCAGTTCGTTGCTCCAGAGCCTTTCCGTTCACCTTCACACTCCTGGGCCAGACTACGCTCAATCATATGACCTACTGAAGAGATAAGTCTTCAGTAAAGACTTAAAGGTTGAGACCGAGTCTGCGTCTCTCACATGGGTAGGCAGACTGTTCCATAAAAATGGAGATCTATAGGAGAAAGCCCTGCCTCCCGCTGTTTGCTTAGAAATTCTAGGGACAATTAGGAGGCCTGCGTCTTGTGACCGTAGCGTACGTATTGGTATGTACGGCAGGACCAAATCGGAAAGATAGGTAAGAGCAAGCCCATGTAACGCTTTATAGGTTTACAGTAAAACCTTGAAATCAGCCCTTGCCTTAACAGGAAGCCAGTGTAGGGAAGCTAGCACTGGAGTAATATGATCAAATTTCTTGGTTCTAGTCAGGATTCTAGCAGCCGTATTTAGCACTAACTGAAGTTTATTTAGTGCTTTATCCGGGTAGCCGGAAAGTAGAGCATTGCAGTAGTCTAACCTAGAAGTAACAAATGCATGGATTAATTTTTCTGCATCATTTTTGGACAGAAAATTTCTGATTTTTGCAATGTTACGTAGATGGAAAAATGAAGTTGGTTGAGAGAATGCCAAGAGTGTGCAGAGCTGTCAAGGCAAAGGGTGGCTACTTTGAAGAATCTAAAATCTACAATATATTTTGATTTGTTTACACTTTTTTGGTTACAACCAGTGGTGAAAAAAGTACCCAATTTTCATACTTGAGTAAAAGTATAGATACCTTTTAATAGAAAGTTACTCAAGTAAAAGTGAAAGTCACCCAGTAAAATACTACTTGAGTAAAAGTCTAAAACTAATTGGTTTTAAATATACTTAAGTATCAAAAGTAAATTGAATAGCTAAAATATACTTAAGTATCAAAAGTAAAAGTATAAATAATTTCAAATTCCTTATATTAACCAAAGCAGACAGCACCATTTTCTTGTTTTTATGTATGTATTGCCAGGGGCACACTGCAACACTCAGACATTATTTACAAAAGATGCAATTGTGTTTAGTGAGTCCGCAAGGCCAGCGGTAGTAGGGACAACCACGTCTTCTGTTGATAAGTGCGTGAATTTGACACTTCCTGTCCTGCTAAGCATTCAAAATGTAACAAGTACTAGTGGTTGTCAGAGAAAATGTATGGAGTAAAAAGTGCAATATTTTATTTAGGAATGTAGTGAAGTAAAAGTAAAAGTTGTCATAAATAGTAAAGTACAGATACCCCCCAAAAATATTTAAGTAGTACTTTTAAAGTATTTTTACTTAAGTACTTTACGCCACTGGTTACTACATGATTCCATGTGTTATTTCATAGTTTTGATGTCTTCACTATTATTCTACAATGTAGAAAATAGTAAAAATAAAGAAAAACCCTTGAATGAGTCTGTGTGTCCAAACTTTTGACTGGTACTGTAGTTAAATAAAGGTTAAATCAAATTGAGTCCACATGCATAGTCCTACTGGGATTTGCAAGAGAAAATCCGCCCTGAACAGCACAACATCTCTACTGTCAAATGTATCTCCTTCTTGTCTAAAGACTAGGTGAACTCTTGAGTAATGACTCACTGCATTCACTCTCTAATCCCCCATTCTCTCTCTGTGTCTCTAGGATCACCTTCTGCTCCCTGCAACCAACCACAGCAAGGGGAGCAGGCCAAAGATGTCCTTGGTGTTACCAGCTATTAATATGAACGGTAAGGACCAGTAGACAATGTGAACTGAGCAACAGCATGCCAAATATCAACTTTTGACTCTGAACTCTAAGGAAGTGTATTGTACGTTTTAGAGCAGAGCTTTCACGTAATCAGAAGCCACGGCCAATTTACACCTCCACCTACCCACAGTGTATAAACAGAAAACCTACACTCACTGTAACTATAGTCATTAGTTTAGTGAAAGCTTGAACCAGCTTCAACAACTGAGTGTTAGTGCGGTGGATGAATACTCACACACTTTTCCTTCTAGTCTTGAAAGCTTTACTCTGTATTTACTTCCTATTGAGTCAGTAACATAAATCGTTTTCATGTGTAAGCTAAGCTCTTTGTATTTCTGGCATGTGCAATGAATTAGGCTATTTTGCTGAGGGGAATTGTACTGGTCTTTTGGTGTCCCTTCTACCCTGAAGAAAAGGAAAGGAAGTGGGATACAGATGATAGCGGAACGCTGTTGTATTTTCCATACCCTTTTAAGGAAAGAATATATAGTTCCTGGAGTTCAGAGACAGTACTGTACAGGACATTTTTCTTTTCTAATCTTAGGTGATTTACTGTCTCTCCAGTGACCGGGTAGGGTTATGTTTCAGAGGAGTGCTTTAAAATATGAGTCAGATTTGACTAGGTCATGGGGAATTTATTCACCCTCCTTTGTTTGGGTTCTGTCCCCTCAGGCTTCAGAATGTTTTTTTAGTTTTTTGTGTGCAGTTATGATTAATTATTGATACATTTTATAGGTCTGTATTTTAAGCTACTAAGTATTGCCATAATATGTACTATGATTAGCATTCAAACGTTTTGTTAAGATGTATAAAATGTGAAAATTCCAAATTAGAAAACAACCACTGCACTTGATTCTCATAGGGTCTGAGGTTTCCGATGTACAGTTTCTCATAGAAACTCTATGCTCAGCAGTAAGTGCTGTGAGACCACTGTGCTTTGGATCTATTATCATGGTTCATCCATTCCGCAGCCATACTGTCTCTCAGAGCTCAGCCCTTACAGACAGGGGTCTCCGGCCAAAGGAAAACCTTCCTCCTTGGAGTCCTCTGGAGAACGGCTGCCCTCAATCCAGGAGCCCCACTGTCATGGCCAACAGCCAGGCCCTTGTGAACATACGTTAGTGCGTCTGAGGCCCCTCTGTACCGAGAACTGCAGAGGCCTCTCTTACCCTCTTTACACTCTTAATGGTCTGAAACTTTCCACGACCGGTTTTCAGAGTCGTATGGATCAACTTTGTTATGCAGCTGTGCACCATCTTGCAAAACAGAACTGTACGCGGACTGCTTGTTGGTTGCTTATATTTGTCCTTTTTCACACATGTACAAGTGCGTATTAATACGCATGTGTATGTTGAAACATTTTTTTTAATTTTTTTTTGCATATCCCAACTGAGACAACCTCGGAGAGATCACGGCCAGGGTCAGCCATTATCAACGGCCACCCTGGAGCAATTAGGGTTAAGTGCCTTGCTCAAGGGCACATCGGCAGATTTTTCACCTTGTCGGCTCGGTGATTCAAACAAGCAACCTTTCGGTTATTGGCCCAACGCTCTAACCGCTAAGATGCCTGCCACCCTGTTGTGTACCTTCAGCACCCTCTATCCATACTCTCTCTCTCAATATATATATATTTATTTCTCTTGTTCTCTCTCTCATATATATCCGGACAAATATTTTTTTCTCTTGTTCTCACAAGTTCAGTTTTTCTGGGACGTGCAGAAGTGGATGCCAGAGAGGAATTAGTTTGATGTGCTTATGGCTTTGTTGAAAGGATATCTTATGCTTATTGCATATCATTAGATAATATCCTTGGAGAGGCACAGAGGTGTCTGCATACACAGTGCATTCAGAAAGTATTCAGTTCTTGTTACGTACGCCTCTTGGAGGAGGGAACGCAACACCTCAACTCCCCGTGGAGTGAAAAAGTATGTGATGGTAGGTGTGGGGAAAGATGCCAGAGGCAGAGAAAAATACAGTTTACACGGTAATGTGGAGAAAAGGGGCTGGATGGAACCAAAGCAAAGAAAGTACAAAGTAAAGAGCCCCTCTCCTACCTTACCTGCCTTCCCACCTAACCTTTAGCACCAACTGGCGCACTAACCAAAATACAGGTGGTGGTCCGCCCAGGTCTTACCTAGTGTGCATAGACAGATTCAATACTACAGGTAATGTACGCCCGCAGGCCTCTTGCCTAAACACTCCCAAGGTGCGTTCCCCTTCCCCTCCTGGGAACAAATAATTTACCAATAGTTTAAGTGAACAATTTCAATAACCAAAACACTAAGTCCTATTGGCATACACATACCTCTGAAGGAGCGGCTACAAAATAATATCAACAAAACTTTCACTAACCAACACAGGACATAAAAGAAGCACTCCCCCTGATGAAGGAACAAGAAGGAGTTGGTAATTGAAGAGACAGCTGTTTCCCCTGATGAGAGGGAGGTGTCAGAGCTCCAATCAGCCATGGGGCCGACCAATCAGCTGCTTTAGGATTCCAGGAAGCCACTTCCTGAAATACACACACATACAAACCCACAACAACACAGAAACTGGAGAACGTAACAGAACCCTTGACTTATGACAGCCTTATTCTAAAATGGATTAAATTGTTTTTTCTCCCCCTCAAACTACACACAATACCCCATAATGACAAAGCAAAAACAGTTTATTTTTTTATTGTTGCAAATTTATAAAGAAAAAAACCCAGAAATATTACATTTACATAAGTATTCAGAACCTTTACTCGGTTATTTTTTTGAAGCACCTTTGGCAGCGATTACAGCCTCGAGTCTTCTTGGGTATGATGCTACAAGCTTTGCACACCTGTATTTGGGGAGTTTATCCTATTCTTCTCTGCAGATCCTCTCAAGCTCTGTCAGGTTGGATGGGGAGCGTCGCTGCACAGCTATTTTCAGGTCTCTCCAGAGATGTTCAATCGGGTTCAATTCCGAGCTCTGGCTGGGCAACTCAAGGACATTCAAAGAATTGTCCCAAAGCCACTCCTGCGTTGTCTTGTCTGTGTGCTTAGGGTCATTGTCCTGTTGGAAGGTGAACCTTCGACCCCAGTCTGAGGTCTTGAGCACTCTGGATCAGGTTTTCATCAAGGATCTTTCTGTACTTTGCTCTGTTCATCTTTCCCTCGATCCTGACTAGTCTCCCAGTCCCTGCCGCTGAAAAACATCCCCACAGCATGAAGCTGCTACCACCATGCTTCACCGTAGGGATGGTTCCAGGTTTCCTCCAGATGTGATGCTTGGTTTTCAGGCCAAAGAGTTCAGTCTTCGTTTCATCAGACCAGAGAATCTTGTTTTTCATGGTCTGAGAGTCCTTTTAGGTGCCTTTTGGCAAACTCCAAGCGGGCAGTCATGTGCCTTTTACTGAGGAGTGGCTTCCGTTTGGCCACTCTACCATAAAGGCCTGATTGGTGGAGTGCTGGAGAGATGTTTGTCCTTCTGGAAGGTTTTCCCATCTCCATAGAGGAACTCTGGAGCTCTGTCAGAATGACCATTGGGTTCTTGGTCACCTCCCTGACCAAGGCCCTTCTCCCCCGATTGCTCAGTTTGGCCGAGCGGAAAGTTCTAGGAAAAGTCTTGCTGGTTCCAAACTTCATCCATTTAAGAATGATGGAGGCCATTGTGTTCTTGGGGACCTTCAATGCTGCAGAATATTTTTGGTACCCTTCCCCAGATCTGTGCCTCGACACAATCCTGTCTCAGAGCACTACAGACAATTCCTTCAAGCTCATGGCTTGGTTTTTGTTCTGACATTCACTGTCAACTGTGGGACCTTATATAGACAGGTGTGTGCCTTTCCAAATCATGTCCAATCAATTGAATTTACCACAGGTGAACTTCATTCAAGTTGTAGAAACATCTCAAGCATGATCAATGGAAACAGGATGCACCTGAGCTCAATTTCGAGTCTCATAGCAAAGAGTCTGAATACTTATGTAAATAAGGTATTTCTGTTTTAAATTTTTAATACATTTGCAAAAATAATATTTTTGTAAATGTTTTGCTTTGTCATTATGGGATATTGTGTGTAGATTGATTGAATTAAATATTTTCCTCATCAATTTTAGAATAAGGCTGTAATGTAACAAAATGTTGAAAAAGTCAAGGGGTCTGAATACTTTCCGAATGCACTGTAATTGCCAGATGATTGTAACGGTAGGTTGTAATTTGCCCCAGCCATAGAGTGTGGTTGTTTAGAAATACCCCCTTTTGCCATAAATAGCTTCCATCTGTAGAAATGTCTTTGATATTCCTTACTACTCTAATAAAACAGTGGATTTGTCCTCCGAATCACTCTTCGGGTCTGCAACATACTGTGCAAAAATGCCAGTTGGCCTTTTGGGTAACCTTATCATAACCAATATTGGCCTCAGTTGAAGGGACTGCATGGTATGTGAAGGATAATGAAGGGCAATTGAGTATTTTCCCTCATGATTTGAAATAAGCCACTTCACTCTGCCGTGTTAACAGGCCAACATATTTTATCATGTTTACATGGTTAAGTTTCTGGTTGGTCTCACCCAAAGACCCATCTCACCGAGTAACCCCAAAGGGAAACTGGATGGGAAGCTGACAGAAAGGGATTTTGGGGGAGTGAGATGAGGGGCTGTGGGCTGACTCGAATTAGTAGACCTGCCTTGTCTGTATCAGCAAGGGTGATATTTGGAATGAGCTATGCTCAGGCAAAGTCTAGCAATATACAGGTGTGCCATTTGGAATTAGGTATGGTCTGTATGAATACACACATATGGCATTTTGAATTAGGTATGGGCTTGTCCAGTCTGTCAACATACAGAGGTGCCATTTGGAAATTCGCTGTACTCTGGTATGGTCTGTATCGGGTTGGAACCTAAATTATTTTCCAATCGCTTACTTTTTGCATTCGATTCCACTGTTCCGACCTGCCAAATAAAGTTCTGAACCGGTTCAACCCCCTCCCCCCAAAACATGCCGGATTATATCGCTCCTTTCTGTTCCTTTTTTAAGCACGACAGTAGATTACTTCACCAATCAGTGCGGATAGAGAAGTTTGGAGTGGGCACGCTATAGTTGTTTTCATGCGTAATGGACAGACATTACGCATGATTTTATGTAAATCGTAAACTTTTTCAGGTGGGGAGCGCGTGAAAGAGGGTGGAGGTGGCTTGGCTTGAAGTGCTGGGCATCTTGTTATGACATGCATGATCTGAATTAGTCCCACAGAATTATACCTATGGAGGAATTTTGAATGTCTTTGACCTTCTGAGAGTTGGCTTAATGTTTGACCAGGGCAAGATAGCTAGCTAGATAACAAGTTTGTGTGTGCAGAGCGGCACCACAATTAAAAACACGTCAGAACGTTTTGTACGGAAATACATCCAATGTGAAACGTGATAACTATAGTATCCTGAACTAGCATTGAAAAAATTGATCCAAGTAAACATCTCTCCCTAATTTCTGAATCGCGCTTGTAACGTATTGTAGGCTACAGTAGCCTATGCTTCAGAGGGGCAGGTAGCCGACACACGCGCACACACACTGGCAAAGATTTTCAGCTGGCAGGCAGACACTGGAATATGTTTCTGAGTGGCATTGAGAGCTTTGCATAGGCTCTTTGGTTGTTGAATTTTTTTGTGGTACTGAAAAAAATGCCCGGAAGTGAAATAATGTTAAAAACTTCTTATGGCTGCAATCCTGCTACCGGGATGATATGACAACAGCCAGTGAAAGTGCAGGGCGCCAAATTCAAACAACAGAAATCTCATAATTAAAATTCCTCAAACATACATGTATTTTATACAATTTTAAAGGTAATCTTGTTGTTAATCCCACCAAAGTGTCCGATTTCAAATAGGCATTACAGCGAAAGCACCACAAACGATTATGTTAGGTCACCGCAAAATCACAGAAAAACAGTAATTTTTCCAGCCAAAGACAGGAGTCACAAAAAGCAGAAATAGAGACAAAATTAATCACTAACCTTTGATGATCTTCATCCGATGACACTCATAGGACTTCATGTTACACAATACATATATGTTTTGTTCGATAAAGCTCATATTTATATCCAAAAACCTCCGTTTACATTGGCGCCATGTTCAGAAATGCCTCCAAAATATCCAGAGAAATTGCAGAGACACGTCAAATAACATAAATACTCATCATAAACTTTGATGAAAGATACATGTTTTACATAGAATTAAAGATACACCTGTTCTTAATGCAACCGCTGTGTCAGATTTCAAAAAGCTTTATGGCAAAAGCACTATATTAAATAATCTGAGAACAGCGTTCAGCCACAAAAGGAAGCCATACAGTTACCCGCCAAATTGTGCAGTCAACAAAACTCATAAAAAGCATTATAAATCTTCACTTACCTTTGCTGATCTTTGTCGGAATGCACTCCCAGGACTCCCACTTCCACAATAAATGTTTGTTTTGTTCGGTAATGTCCATCATTTATGTCCAAATATTTTTGTTACCGTGTTTGGTAAACAAATCCAAATTCAGAAGGTGCGTTCACTAAAAGCTGACGAAATGTCCAAAAGTTCCGTAACAGTCAGTAGAAACATGTCAAACGATGTATTGAATCAATCTTTAGAATGTTTTTAACATAAATCTTCAGTAACGTTCCAACCGGAGAATTACATTGACTTCAGATGTGCGATAGAACAGAGCTCCCTCTCATGTGAACGCGCATGGTCAGAGCATGGCCAGGTCATGGTAGACCTGACTATTTTCTGTCTCCTTTGGCCCCACTACACAGTAGAGGCATCAGACAGGGTTCTACAGACTGTTGACATCTAGTGGAAGCCGTAGGAAGTGCAAACTCATCCATATCCCACTGTGTTTTTCTGTAGGGGCTGTGTTGAAAATCGACCAACCTCAGAATTCCCACTTCCTGTTTGGATTTTTTTTCAGTTTTTTTCCTGCCATATGAGTTATGTTATACTCACAGACATCATTCAAACAGTTTTAGAAACTTCAGAGTGTTTTCTATCCAATATGAATAATAATATGCATATATTAGCAACTGGGACTGAGGAGCAGGGAGTTTACTATGGGCACCTCTGTGCATTTTTCATCCAAGCTACTCAATACTGCCCGTGCAGCCATAAGAAGTTAATAAATGATTACCATGCTTTTAACATAACAGTTCTGTTTCGGAACAGTATCAATCACTTTCGTTCCCGGTTCAGATTTTTTCCCGTTTTTTGGTTCTGTTCCTTATCCCGGTTCCAACCTCAGGTTTGTATCAATACACAGGCATGCCATTTGGAATTAGCTGGGCTCCTGGTCTGTATCAATATACAGGTGTGCCATTTGGAATTAGCTGGGCTCCTGGTCTGTATCAATATACAGGTGTGCCATTTGGAATTAGCTGGGCTCATGGTCTGTATCAATATACAGGTGTGCCATTTGGAATAATAATCTGTCTCCCAAACAACTGAACACCTTAACACTGTCATCTAGAGACAATGCAGGCGTTCAAAAACTCTGATTCAGTGCACAAAAATACTGTCTGTCAGATTCAGCACTCTTGAAAAAGAACGGTAACAAAATAATGTGTTCAATTCAATGTAATTTAATGTACACGGCATATTTATCTCGCTTTATTGGGTAATATTTTTTATATAGTGGATTATCTCATGCATGCATAGTCTTTTATAACTTGTATACAGCTCCGTTTTACGTAGTCTTCACAGTTTGACGGTCATGGTTTTCTCTGCCGAGTGAGCATCTCTTTTCTCTCTCTCTCGATCAGACATTCAGAACACAAACGGAAGGACCATCCAAATCAGCTGTATTCTTATCATCAAACTTATATTGTAAACTGGGCGGCTTGAGCCCTGAATTCTGATTGGCTGAAGGCTGTGGTATATCAGACCATATACCACAGGAATGACAAAACATTGAGTTTTACTGCTCTAATCACATTGGTAACCAGTTTATAATAGCAATAAGGCACCTCTGGGATTTGTGGTATATGGCCAATATAACACGACTAAGGGCTGCATCCAGGCACTCCACGTTGCGTCGGACATAAGAACATCCCTTAGCCCTGGTATATTGATAATATACCACACCTACTCTGGCCTTATTGCTTAAGTAGAAAACACCTACATACTTCCCTTGCACTACAGCACCACGTGTCCGCAAAATGCACCGGTTGCGTAACCTTTCCGATGTAATTTCCGTATGCATTAATCAGCTTTTAGATCCAAAACCTGATCCCTCCATGTGCTAGTAAATTCCTCCCGTCAGCTAAGCCACATGGACCTGGCCGTTCCGGTGGTTGTGTGGCTGATGGCTTCAGCAGGTGTTCTTCTAGGAGCCGGGGCTCACCCTGCAGCAGTAATGCAGGCTCCTCAGCCACCTGACGCCAGACAGGGTCTCCGAGAGAAGGCGGTGAACCAGATAATGACTATTGCGTTTGGGATCTAGAGTACAAAGAGGACAGACTTTTTGGGATGAGATCCTTATGGACAGACAGTATAATGGGATCTTGTCAGGAGATCCTCTCAAATGGCCTATACAGTGAAACTCAAATTCCAAACATTAGATGTCTGCTAAAAAGTGCTGATGGTGCTGAGGCTTGTATTACATAAAACTTCAGATGTGGCTTCTGACTGTTGAGGCATCTAGACTCCAGACAACTGAATATGAACCATTGAAGGGTTTTGATTTTCATTATAATCATATTTTTGACTTTGAACGTATTCCATTACAGACTCTGTCATCAAGGACGACACATTTGAGGTGATGATGCAGATTGACTGTGAGGTCATGGACACCAAGATCCTCCACATCAAAACTTCCAGCATCCCAGAGATCCTACGCGCCAACACCACTGACTTCCAATCCACCCATGCCAACGGAAAGGCATCAGCATCGGTTGGTGTTCTATCAGACTCTGCCTGATTTTGGCCTCACCTAAAAGGCCTGGCAATCTAAAAACCTATCATTTTACCAACCTTTTGGTGTATTTAATAAACTGTGACAAAAAAGTAGCCTTGTCTTCCTCTCTGGAAATGTTTAGCATCAGATTCACACATCCTCTGTATTCCACAAGTCCCTGTGCCTCAGATGTTCCAAATCTATTACGACTTTTTAAAGAAGTTGTCCAGCAACTGTTTACTTCCATATTGCTTGGTTTAGAGCGTCTGGTTCATGTTAAATGGACAGAATGCCAATGCAGGCATCTACTGTAGGTATTTTGGTAGAATGAATAGTGGACTTAAAGTTGAACCCTTTGGTAACCTTCACTGTCTTGACCCTACTGCTATAGCATTCTTTTAGATGAGCAAAAATTGAACTAAATAGAAAATAGCTTAATACAAAACATATTAATTGATTCTGGACCCTATTGATGGAATTAAGCCATGTTAACAAGATATATTGCACATACTTAAAAGTGAATAGACCTATCCTGTGATGTTATGCTTGTTGCTTTTTAAAGCCATGTTGGTGAGTGAGCAAAATGAGACATTCAAACAATGATACGCAAGACTCATTTGTATGTATCATACAAACATCATGTAACTGTGAGATGTGGCCGTTATTTGCATTATTTGAAATGTGTAAAATGAGGGTGTAATAATGACCTAATTTTCTTTGAGTTGCTTGAAGTTTTATCATGGTGTTTGCGCTACCTTTTAAAAGGGTTTTCTGAAATAAAACCATGGACAGTAACAAGTCCTAATATTGATGACTTGTTTGTGTGTCAGCATTCATGTTTGAATGCATATTTTATTAACAGTTTTATTTTTAATTAAAGTATATACAACATACACTTTAAACTTCTAACAAGCAGTAAGAAAATACCTTGTCTTGCTTCACTGAATGATCTTGTCTGCTGCCCTTTGGGCAGTTAAAGACCGTGACCATTATATAAAATACAACATGCGCCGGGACAACACGGGAGCCATCTTGAGCAATAAAAGACAGAGCACCAAAATGTGAATTATACAGTACAACACAAAGGCCCTGTAGACTGCTCTACAATCCACTAAGGCAATTTTTTTATATATTTAAAAAAAACTTTTATACAAAAAAAGTGCTGGTCCCTTTTTATTTTATCACTACTCCACGGCTTTTAATATGCAAATATAACATCGTAGGTCACCTGGTGACCGTTGTCCCATGCGTACAGCTTTTTGTCCTTGGGGTTGTAGTCGATTTGCGTTGTGTACGTGTAGTTGTTCGTGAACGGTAATCTAGGGATCATCTGGGTGTGTGTGTGCGTGTCATAGGCGTAGGATATATTGGCGTGGATACGCTCAAAGTTGTCCACCGCGTACAGTACGCCACAGATGACAAAGGAGTTTCCGTAGAAGTGTCTCCTCAGGCCTGTTCTGAACGTACTCTGGAGGCTGAGGTCAGCCGGGTTCACACGGTTTAGCATGATTACTTCCTGGTGGAAGCCCTCCTCGTCCAGCGCAGGGTACACCAACCACAGGCCGCTCTCGTCCACCCCAAAGTCGATGTCCGAGTGTCCTCGCCACCTCCAGGAGGTGTCCTCCTCCTCCTCGAACACTGCGTCATGCAGCGTTGTCCAGGCCGCAACGTAGCGTAGACGCAAGTCAAACTTGATGATGTCACGGGAGAAGGCTCGGTTGTAGTAGAAGGCTCCGTTGTATACGACGTGACCCGTGCCGATCCAGTTGTACGGCAGCTTGTAGGAATTAGTGAAGCGTCCTGACAGGAAACAAGACAATGCAGAAATAAGAGAGTATTCTTTATACTGAGCAATGCACATCACACGAATCAAATTCCACCATTACATGAATCTATTGCCATGTTTGTCTTGTAATCTTGGCACCCAGAACCTAAACAGCTACTCGGTTTTGGGACTAGTCAATTGTGAGAATACCTTTTTTGAAGGTGTCCATGTCGCGGAATTCCAGTAGGTTGTTGCCATAGTAGTAGTTGGTGACATAGATTACATTTCCGTTGCCCTTCGGGTCCTTCATCCAGGCACCTTCCTTCCGGCCGTAGGTATTATGGGTCACTGGGTCAGAGATGGTGGCCAGAGTGTCTTTGCACAGGCCTGTTAGTAAACATACAGAGATAAAGACAACATATGTACTTTCCTCAAGTATTTAAAGATCAAAAAATGAACACTATTTTCCACCAGAAAAGAGTATCAAAATAAAATGTGACTTGTGTGGAATGTGGAAAATCAAATACCCCATCAACCAAAGATATGTTTTTACCAGGGACTTTAGGGGTCGCCGGGGGAACCTCTGAGTGGCCCTCTGTCCAGCTGATGTGATGCTTGGGTCTGGGCGCACTAGTCACCTTGCTTGTCGGGGCTGTGGTGCTGTTGACATTTTGCAGTGCAGTGGTTGGAGACGTGGTCAAAACAGACACGGTTTCAGGTTTTGTAGTGGTCGCTGGTTGAGTGGTGGTTGTGGTAGTCGCTGGTTGAGTGGTGGTTGTGGTAGTCGCTGGTTGAGTGGTGGTTGTGGTAGTCGCTGGTTGAGTGGTGGTTGTGGTAGTCGCTGGTTGAGTGGTGGTTGTGGTAGTCGCTGGTTGAGTGGTGGTTGTGGTAGTCGCTGGTTGAGTGGTGGTTGTGGTAGTCGCTGGTTGAGTGGTGGTTGTGGTAGTCGCAACCGTTGTGTCAGTGTTTGTTTGAATGGTGGTGGTGGTCGGGATGGAAACAGTGGTTGATGGTGTCCCGGTAGCTCCAGGGGCAGATGTAATGGGATTCCTTTGGGGACTAGTGGCTGTTTTGGGGGTGTCAGTCGCCTGGTCATCTGGGTTCCCCTTCCTGTCTTGGGATGCAGGTGTTGGGGGGCCTGCCACAGGTCTGGGGTGTGTGGGTCTCAGTAGCTGGTCATCGATGAGTAGGTCCATGGAACCATCCCCACTCAGGGCTTCCTCTGCTGCTGGTGGTGAATGAGCAGCACAAAGGGTTAAGAAGCATTTACACCAATATACTCAAGAAGCCTCTCCAGTGTCCTATTAAAAACCCATAACAAAACATGTCTATAGGCATAGCCTCAATGTAGAGACCCCCCCCCCCTAAAAAAAGAAGCCTTCAACACTAAAATAAATGGGAAGATTTGCTGTATGTTCTGAACTGGATGGACTACTGCTATGTTAGTTATTCTAGTATTATGTCCAGTATATAAATTGACTTACTGAGCTCTTCACCGGCTCCATCGTCCACTGTGTTGGCCTTGTAGAAGGTCACCCCTCTGATGACCATGCCGTTGGGCCCCACCTTGCCTTTCAGGGGCCACTGGGGCTCTTCCCTGTCCTCTGGCTGGCTCCTCTTCAGCATGGGCCTGGTGGCCCCCTGGCCCTTGGCCCCCACGTAGCGCTCCTCATACTTCTTCTTTAGGAGGATCCAATCACAAAGGACCAAATCACATGCGTTATCATAAAGCTTTTAGTGAGACAACTGTACTATACATGTTGAACTGTAACTACACGATACATTCTTAGCAACCATTTGTTTGTTGCATGGCAGTAAAGGTTTCTGTTTCTGATTCTTAATTGTAATACTAGGCTACAAATGCTATGGTTTTGATCACATTGGTTTTGTGAAAATGAATGCAGTCGAGGTTCAAAGTAAGACGATCATTTTAAGTCATTGTTTTCTGGGCTGTCTGGAAACTGTTGTAGTCAAGAACCCAGACTAGTTTGGATCTCGCCACTGTACTAAAGACGCTGCCAGGCTACTGGACACCTTAATCCCTCGCCATCGTTTCCACTCTAAATCTGGAGTGACTGACAGCCTTGGTTACCTCTGTGTTAGCATAGTGTGTGTGCGCGCGTTACCTCTGTGTTAACATAGGCTGCAGCCGTATCCTTCTGCAGGGACGGCTCCAGCTCAGTTAGACGTTTTCTCTTTTCCATCCTCTGCTGTGCTCTTCTCTCCTTCTCTCTCTCATTCTCCTCACTAGAGCGGCTCCTCACACTCACTTTCTCCTTCTCCGTGTGGTTACGAGAAAAGGTCTGGACACCGACAGAGGCAAAGCAAAAGGGTGAGAAGCCAGTACCACAACCACAGACTTTAAGGTATATAAGCTATGACTGTGAAATGCGTATGAGTGTCAGTATACAAACCTTTTCTATATTGTCAACCCTGTTGAGAAGTTTAGTTGTTACCGAGTGTAACTTTAACAGATCCATCCCGTAAAACGCTCCCTCCAGTAACTCCATTATTGTTGAGAGCTGTAAAAGCAAGATCACGGTAGTCAGAATAATCACAGTACATCTTTCCATGTTATTTTAGTTGTAAAGTCTTACTGTCATGCATGCCGTATTCAATAACCGCTTATGATGTGGACATTTCCATCAGATCAAGTACAGTTTGAGGAAATATTCCACTGGAAAGGACATGCGGTAACTCCTTGTTTGATCAAGATAGTACGCAGACGGGGGTTGTTTTAAGAAGGAAGCCGTGTGGTGTTGTCTCCCCTCAGAGAGATGCAGGCGCTTGTGTATTACCTTGATGTCATCTTTCCCCGCCTCCTGCAGCTTCTTGAACCTGTAATCTCCCTCGCAGGGATTCAGAGCAGAGGGCGGGGCTATGCATGCACACTTTTTACAATTGGGCCCCGATGTCACAGTCTCCACTGTGTAAAAGTCTTCGGCCTTTGCTGCACCCTCCTCTATCCGCCTGCAGGCACTTCTGCTCAGGGGTCTGACAATACATTTACAGCGACAGTCAGAACCTTCCGACAGCGTTTTCACTTTGTCATAATCACCCAGCAGCTACAATGGAGAAGAGATGGGTAGAGCATGGGTAGTCCACCAATGAAGGAGAACAGCATTACACAATTCACACAGACACATGCATTGGTGCAATTTCTTATAAGATATAAGTAACTATTTAAATGGATTACTTATATGGAACAACACAGCATATTCATGAGAATGCATACATTTAGTCCTACATAGGAAAAACCACCATCTCATCTCTCAGATACCAAATACTCTATGCACATTGAAAATGGTTTAATGACTAAGAATCGACTAATGTAGAAAAAATACTGTTTAAAAAAAAAATCACTTACAAAGTAACTACCAAGCAGACCGGGAACATTCGCAGGACATTAGCTAACATTCCTATAAAGTTCCAGTTAGGATTTTATCTAACATTAGGATGAAAACATCCCAAAAACATTCCAATTATGTTTTTGATAACAAAATGTTTTTTTCCTTCCCAGAATTTAAAAAATATATATATATATTTGGAAAGTTGTGCACAACATCTGTAACAACCATCGCAGAACATTCCCCTACGGTTCTTATTAGGTTTCCAAGTAATGTATTAACAAAATGGGTTCTGGGAATGTTCTTGCAACATCAGGCAAATTATTTATACAAACATTGCATAATCATCAGCACAGCTGGACCGTTTTTGTGTTATACGTTTTGGGGCAACCTAATGAATGTTCTGGGAACGTTCACAGAACCAATTTTGGTTTGCTGGGTAAAACAACCACCTTCAATTTATCGCATTGCATTGCAGATGCTTTATGGTTCATAGCAAAACGCCAATACTGACTATAATGGCAATGCTCTGTGTGCATGTGTAATTACGCATGATAAGTGCTCAACATAATAGTTAAACTTTTCCCAGGCCAGTACTCATAGACGATGAAGTATCAATTATTCATATTCTATACTCAAAAGTTATGAATTATAATGCTTGAGAAAATGCCATTTTCTTCCTCACCCCTGTGATTAAATGTCGCACCTGGCTTTGTATAGGTAGGCTATGCGTAAAACTAGCCTGTCAATCCGAACAAATCCAGAGCGAGGTCGTAAATACCTGAGTTAAAACGTTCTCCTGGTTGTCCATCTCATCATCCAGAAGTGGTCCCTCGGTTTGTTCTAGTTGCTCTTTAATTCCATCATGGACATCTGTCAGAGAGTTCTCCATCACATCGCTGGATGCGACTGGTGCCCAAGTGAGGGCGATGGCGCACCACAACAGGAGCAATTGCTGCAACCTAGACATCATCATCTAAATTACCCGGTGCCCAATTGAGACGTTGCCAATCAAAAAAGTATGCCTTTGAAACGATCTGCAGCGAATTCTAAAAGAAATCAACTAGTTTGAAATATCCACATTTTATAAGAAAATGTCCATGGTTAAAGAAAATGTCTGTGATCTTTCAATCGAAATGAATCCGAAATGAATTTTGAATCCTCTCAGGTGAAAAGCATTGTGTTGCCTTCGCTGTAAGTGATAGGTATGATGCCTGTTGATAGTTGGAGGTGAATGAACATGGTTGGTTATGGATAGATGGGAAGGACTTGACCATATTGGATACAGGGTGGAGTCTGTCCCACAGATTGGATGGGAAACAATAACGTTAGAAGAGATGTTCTTTCTTTTTAGTTGTATGCCCCATCTAAACTGTCGCCTAAATGCCTCTTTTGGCTCTTGGGAAATGTTTGAGTGAATTCATTTAAATTCCTGCCGAGTAGGGTATTGTTATAGGTGATTTTATTTTATAGACCGCAAACTAACTCATCACATACGTTGCTGCCTAGTCACTTTAGCCTTACATTTTTTTTGTCATTTAGCAGACTCTCTTATCCAGCGCGACTTACAGGAGTAGTTAGGGTTAAGTGCCTTGCTCAAAGGCACATCATCAGATTTTTAACCTAGTCGACTTGCAGATTCAAACCTGCGACCTTTGTTACTGGCCCAACGCTCTTAACCGCTAGGCTACCTGCCGCCCTACCTATATGAACATATCTCCCTAAATGTCCTCATGCCCATTGACTCGGTATAGCCAAGTTATCATTACTCATTGTATATCTATTCCTCCTATTATTATTTGTATATTATTTGTATATTTTTCTCTCTGCATTGTTGGGAAGTAAGCATTTCACTGTTAGTCTACACATATTGTTTATGAAGCATGTGACGTATAACATTTTATTCGATTTTGATTTAAAATCATAAAAACTCATAAATCGGACCTACTTTGAGTTTATGCTATTTGTAGTGGAAATAAAGGGAAAATGTGTGAGGGTAAGTCTTACCCGACGGAGAACCTTACGCGATTGCGCCATCCAGGGGATTACTCCTGTCAGCATCGTTTTATGTAATGGAAATTATTCTACCAACATTCCAGCAATGTGGGAATTAAGATAAGTGAGTATTATTCTTCATATATTCTTTAGTGAACAGCCATAATACAGTATGTATTTCATAATAATGACAATATTGTATGTTTTACTTGCAACAGACTTTTGATTCTCTTGTTTTGGGTTAATGAACTCTTGTTTCTCAAATCATGTAATGTCAGGGGGGCAGAAACAGTCATGTATTTTCATGTAATTTCATCTCACCTTTGCTCCAACTAAGACACTTTATTCTGTGTTCTAGTTCTAAAAGTGTATCTTAAAAATAGAATAGAACAGCCTGGTCTCATAGACTAGCCATAACAAAAATAAACAAAAATCCGGGACACTCAAATGAGTATGGTATGTTACGTTTGGTATGGTTACTTAAGACATAGGGTTACTTAACGCAAAAGCCAAGACATAACGCAAACGTCTAGCAACCCAAAGGTTGTGTGTTGGTATCTCATCACGGACAAGTTTAGCTAGTTAGCAACTTTGCAACTACTTAGTACTTTTATAGCTACTTTGCAACTACTTAGCATGTTAGCTAACTCTTCCCCTAACCCTAGCCCAACCTCAACCCTTTAACCGAACTCCTAACCCTAACATCACTGAGCCTCTCACATTAAACAACCGTATTTCCTGTAGTTGTTTCTCTTTCAAACGTAGTGGTGCGCACACTAAACAATGTGGCACGGACAGCAGTCACACAATACAAAATTTTTCATTTGATCGTAAGGATTCTCGATACCACGCAGTCTTGCGAAAACAATGATGTGATGACGTGATTAGATTGGTAACGTAGCTAGAACGAGCTGTGGCTCAAAGCAGCCTCAAACGTTTTCAGTCAGACATTCACGCTTGCCATACAGAGTTGAAATATCTAGCCAATACATGTTTTATTGAATAACATTGCTTGTGAACTTCAGAGCTGTATTGATTTGACACTTTGGCTTTGGTTAAAAAGTACACCTGCATATTAGTAGTAGTCATCGCTCTTGCTCGATAGTCTACACATTCTGGGTGATGCAATACAACGTCATCATCTTTGGCTTCTTCTCTGGCGAGCTCTCATTGGCTACTGCTGATCACCGTTCTCAACTTGTTGTTGCACATCTCACACTACAAGAGCATTTGCACATTTTGTGCAGATAAAATCAGACATTTTAAAATATTGGAACGTCTGGGATGGCTTGGTAAACTTCAGATTGTGTCTCTACGGCCATGCGCCTGAGTAGGCAATGACATTGGGGATTTTGTCTCCAATCTCAAAAACTTGTCTGGGACATTTAAATCAGGGCCAAGGTCGTGTAGTGTATGCCTGGCTTATCCCTAACCTTAACCTTAACCCTAACCTTAAACCCTTACCTTAAACCCTAACCAAACTCCTAGCCAAGCTAACGTTAGCTAATTGAAATTCGTAACATACTGTATCATACGTATTGCAAATTCGTAATGTATTATACGAATTGTAATTCGTGACATATCATACGAATTGCATTTTGCAACGTATCATACGAAATGGAGGATTGACATCCACAAACGAATACATGCCATACCAAACGTAACATATCATACTAATATGAGTGTCCTGGATTTTCATTTACTATGCTACGGCTACCCAGGTTGTCCAGGTTGAATAGAAAGATTCAATAGTATGCGCACTTAAAAAAATATAAAAATACTCTCTCAAACTACTCAAACCAGTTACAATAACCTCATCACCCTCTGAAAATGGCGCCAACAGACACGGTCACCCTGTTTTTAGCTCGTTTTTTGGGGAGTGTTATTTCTTACATTATTTGTTCAGAACGTTTCTTATATTATTACCTACAGCCGGAAATAACTTTTGGATATTAGATTGCCGGTCACTCACCAGAAATTCATGCAGAAATTTGACTTACCTGATCTGGATCCTTTGTTTGAACTTCCTGAGGGAGCTCTAGTCATCCCAGGGGCTGCGACAAAAAACAGTCACCAGAGAAGAGGTCGAAGGAGTGGGGCCCTAGTCAGACTCAGGCATACCATCCACCACTTCCGAGTTTATTACTCGCTAAAGTTCAGTCCCTGGACAATAAAGTAGACAAGCTCAGGGCAAGGATCACCTTCCAGATAGACATCAGGGACTGTAACATATGTTTTACGGAATCATGGATCTCTCCGGATATATTGTTCTCTGTCCATTGCGTGGACAGGAAGAAAGAACTGTCCTGAAAAAAGAAAGGCGGAGAGGTTTGTTTCATGATTAACAACTCATGGTGTGATTGTGGTAATGTACAGGAACTCAAGTCCATTTGATCTCCCAATCTGGAATACCTCACCATCAAATGTCGACCGCATTACCTCCCAATACATTTTTTGGGGTCATCATTAATGCCCTGTATATTCCCCTCCAAGCCGACACCACAACGGCTCTCAAGGAACTACACTGGACTGTGTGCAAACTGGAAACCACATATCCTGAGGCCGCATTTATTGAAGCTGTGGACTTTAATAAAGGAAATCGGAGGAAGTTCTAACAACACATCTCCTGTGCGCCCTCCCTTTGACAAATCAGATCACGCCTCCATTCTGCTCCTTTCCACCTATAGGCAGAAACTTAAACAAGAAGCTCCCGTGGTATAGACTGTTCAACGTTGGTCAGACTAATTGGAATCAATGCTTCAAGATTGTTTTGATCACACGGACTGGGAAATGTTCTGGGTCACCTCTGAGAATAGAATTGACATATACAATGCCTCGGTGACGGGGTTCATCAGGAAGTGCATAGAGGATGTTGTCCCCATTGTGAAGATTAGAACTTATCCACACCTAGGTAGCATTCGCGCGCAAAACTGGGAAAATGGACGTGTACAAAATAAAGGTCTTCATGGATTCACCTGTACCCAAATACCCAAGACCCGATCTGGGACCTGAGCGGGTCCGGATCCAGAATTCCTAATAATGTCACGGGTCGGGGTCGGATCTGATATGATTATCACGGGTCTCGGGTATGTGTAATTGTAACTGACTTGTCCGGAAGGACCCACATTTTTTCACATTTTGTTACATTACAGACTTATTCTAAAATGGATTACATAAAAACTATTCCTCACCAATCTACACGTAAATATCACGTTTACAGAACTATTCAGACCCTTTACTCAGTACTTTTTTGAAGCACCTTTCGCAGCAATTACAGCCTTGAGTCTTCTTGGGTATGATGCTACAAGCTTGGCACACCTGTAGTTGGAGAGTTTCTCCCATTCTTCTCTGAAGATCCTCTCAAGCTCTGTCAGGTTGGATGGGGAGCGTTGCTGCACAGCTATTTTACAGTCTCTCCAGAGATGTTTGATCGGGTTCAAGTCCGGGCTCTGGCTGGGCCACTCAAGGACATTCAAAGACTTGTCCCGAAGCCACTCCTGCATTGTCTTGGCTGTGTGCTTAGGGTCATTGTCCTGTTGGAAGGTGAACCTTCGTCCCAGTCCTAGGTCCTGAGCACTCTGGAGCAGGTTTTCATCAAGGATCTCTCCATTAGTTTTTCCCTTGATCCTGACTAGTCTCCCAGTCCCTGCCGCTGAAAAACATCCCCACAGCATGATGCTTCCACCACCATGCTTCACCGTAGGGATGGTGCCAGGTTTCCTCCAGACGTGACGCTTGGCCTTCAGGCCGAAGAATTCAATCTTGGTTTTATCAGACCAGAGAATCTTGTTTCTCATGGTCTGAGAGTCCTTTAGGTGCCTTTAGGCAAACTCCAAGTGGGCTGTCATGTGCCTTTTACTGAGGAGTGGCTTCCATCTGGCCACTCTACCATAAAGGCCTGATTGGTGGAGTGCTGCACAGATGGTCGTCTGTCTGGAAGGTTCTCCCCTCTCCACAGAGGAACTCTGGAGCTCTGTCAGAGTGTCCATCAGGTTCTTGGTCACCTCCCTGACCAAGGCCCTTCTCAACTGATTGCTCAGTTTGGCCAGGTGGCCAGCTCTAGGAAGAATCTTGGTGGTTCCTAACTTCTTACATTTAAGAATGATGGAGGCCAGTTTGCTTCCAAACTTCTTCTTGGAAAAAGGGAAGGGGTCTGAATACTTTCCGAATGCAATATAGATCCGAACACAACTGCTAAAGTAGAGAGAGAGAAATATCGGCTGTATTTTTATATTTGGAAAGTTATATTGATGGTGTATTTATTTGAAGGATCAGTATGATGTGCAATTAATGTGAAATTAATATGGTTGATTTTTAAGGTTAGGAAGAAGTGCAGTGTATAGTGCCATTTTTTAGGATGTCTATATAAATTATTTGTCACGCCCTGACCGTAGAGAGCTTTTTATGTCTCTATTTTGGTTTGGTCAGGGTGTGATTTGGGTGGGCATTCTATGTTCATTTTCTATGTTTTGTATTTCTTTGTGTTTGGCCGGGTGTGGTTCTCAATCAGAGGCAGCTGTCTATCGTTGTCTCTGATTGAGAATCATAATTAGGTAGCTTTTTCCCACATGGTTTTTGTGGGTAGTTATTTTCTGTTTAGTGTTTTGCACCTTACAGGACTGTTTCGGTTTCATTTATTCTCTTGTTATTTTGTTATAGAGTTCAGTGTAAATAAAAAACATGAACACTTACCACGCTGCGCTTTGATCCGACTACTCTTCTTCAGACGACGAAAACCGTTACATGAATGTATTTTTGGTTGTTTGTAATTTTGTCTTGTCTTTTAATCATTATATATATTGTTTTTACCATCAAAGACCACTTTTGAAACAAGCGTTTTAATTCATACTTTCAAGTGATTTCCTCTGGGTCCACATTGTACATTTTGTTGTATATGTCTGTTACCCAAAATTAATAATATTCAATATATCTTGAAAACTTGATTGTTGACATGCAAAACATTTTGGGGCTATATCAACACTGGCTACCAAAAGGTATTTTTTAGGTAGAGTTTTCCATTAATAATGTTTATGTACTTTAAAAATGTACAGTATATACTGTATTCTAGTCATTGAACACTGGTCACTTTAATAATGTTGACATATTGTCTTACCCACTTTATATGTATTTATATACTGTATTATACTGATGGCTCATCCTATATAACTACTGCACACACCTTTTTAAAATGTATTTGAGACATTTTTACCTCCTTTTCACCCAAATTTCATGATTTCGATCTTGTCTCATCGCTGCGACTCCCCAACAGGCTCGGGAGAGGCAAAGATTGAGTCATGCGTCCTCCGAAACGTGACCCGCCAGCCGCACATTTTAAAACCCACTCGCTTAACCCGGAAGCCAGTTGCACCAATGTGTAGGAGAAAACACCTTTCAACTGACAACCGAGTCAGCCTGCAGGCACCCGGCCCACCACAAGGAGTTGCTAGAGCGCAATGAGACAAGTAAAGCCCCCCCCCCCCCCCCCCCCCCCCCCGGGGCTAAACTCTCTCCTAACCCGGACGACACTGGGCCAATTGTGCGCCTCCCTATGAGACTCTCACGGCCGGTTGTGACACAGCCTGGGATCAAACCCCAGGCTGTAGTGAGGCCACAACACTGCAATGCAGTGCCGTAGACCGCTGCGCCACTCGGGAGGTCTTGTACACACCTTTTCTATTGATATACTATGTATATATATATATATATATATTTATATTCCGTTCTCTGACATTGTTCATTCTGATATTTCTTAATTGCTTAATTTTTATGGATTCTTTGTGTATGGTTTTAAACATTTTTATTGCTAGATATTATTATTGCACTGTTGGAGCTAGAAACAAAAGCATTTCGCTGCACCTGTGTTAACAACTGCAAATCTGTGTACGAGACCAATAAACTTTGATTTGATTTGAAGGATAGTTCTCGTGGTTGAGTAATACTTGATTGATAATTCCCTGTGCTATGGAATGTGCATATGTCAGTGTTTATTTAAGTGTGAGAGGTGCAGATCCGTGTTGCTTGGCACCCCTCATTCAAAGCTATTAGAACAACAGTCTATTGTGTAGGTACAGAGCCCTCCAGCAGTATGTGGCAGGGAGGTTGACGTTGTTGCTTTGACACACACCTACAGCTATGCCACAGCCGCTAGAGGTCCTCTTTAATGCGTACCTGTGTGAGTGAAATCACAGATCTTTTTTTGTTTCAAAGGTACCTGTAATATTATGGAGACGTGCCAGGGAGTGCAGATACTGATCTGAGGGATACTATTTTCTTTTATCATTGGGGTTGGGGAACTTTGAAGAAAAGTAGGAAATTAACTGTGTATAAGTCAGCATAGGAGGTTTAGAGTTGTTTGTTGAGTATAACGTCTTATTGATTTACCGCTTTCCTTTTAGTAGTAATAAAAAAATTATATACCATGGGAAGATTTTGAATCTGATAACAGACACAGATTGGAGAGTTTGTGGTAGCTAATAATGGTCAGCCGAACACATGTCCAAAGATTTGTTTTAGGACTGTTTTAAATTTGATACAGTTCCCTTTCCTCCCCCAACAACTTTGAACATTATAGATTACTTTTAAGTAAAATGTTCTGCATGGTATTCCATATGATGTGTTCAGTGAACCACACGTATAGTGAATTCCTAAAAGAGGGATTCTGACAGGAAAGTTCTTTTGGGGTGAAACGTCTGAACATGCCTCTCCAGTCAAACCTCTATATTTACGGTAACACAAGAACAAGCTTGCATTATCCTAGGTGGTATACTATTGTCTGGTTGGAGTTCAGATGGGATGGTGCAACCATGGGAAAGATATTCAGCAGATTAGCTAAAGGGGAAATCTCCTGCAATCTGTTCCTTAAAGAGACCTCATCAAAGCCCTCCATAAATATTACATTGGCCTCAAGGTAAGACCTTCTGTGAGGGAGCATTAAATAATTCACATCCAATGATAACCTTAACTAATACAAAACATACAAATAAGTCCCCCTTGTCTTCTCTTGTGTTTTCAACTCCCTCTTCTTACATCGCTCCATATGGAACAGCTTATACACATTGATGGAAACATGGAGAGATTTGGCCAGAAAACCAAGTGAAACATAGCTGCGGGCGTTATTTCCAGTTGTTGGGGCTGGGTTTGATTTCCATAAGACTATTTAGTAGAATATACCGTTTTCATAGATTTTCGGCTTTAAGTGGAACAGTTGTTGGGGTTTCTATTCAATCAAAGTCCGTAACCATGTTTCCTGAGGAAGACAAGAGCAACATTCTTCCAGAACTGAGAGAATGAATGCGAGTTTAAGTTTGTGTAATCAATAACATAATGTAAACAGTATAATATATGTTTGAGACAAAATAAACTTCATGGCATATTCATTCAAACATGCTTTCAAACAGCATGGGAATAATAATATTTAGCCTTTGCTGTGGAACTCTAACCACTTTTGACTGGCATTAGAAAAGTTGGTCTTGTACTGTATATGCTATGCATTGTTCACTCATTGCCAGAAACATTGTGTCTGTGTTTATAGGATTTGTAAGACATTATTTTCTTGAAAAGACCAGGACAAAGAGGATATGCTCTCCAGGAAACGTAATGTTGCTTGCATAACCCCAGCTCTCTGATATTATAAGTGAGATATTTCACTGTAGGATTCCCCAGAATCTCTAAGTAGCTCGAAGAACCAATCATACCCGTCTGTCGCCCGCCCTCTGGTCATTCTCGAGCATGCCAAACGTCCTCACACTCTTGCGAGTAGAGGAATGTGGTGAGATATCTCACTCATATCAGAGAACCAAGGTTATACAAGTAACCTTACGTTCTCTTTCAATTATTCGTTTCTATCTCACTGTGGGTTATGGCTAACTCCAATATCGCACATGCTCTCTGAAGCCAGGTGGTCTCACATATCAACCCTCAGAGGCCCCAATGAAGGTGCAGTGACATCCAACCGGTAAAACACAATATAAGTGGGGGTGCTGAACAAGCCGCAATCGCAAATCTCCTGTAAGGAGATGCCCTTGCACAGTGCCCAAGATGTAGCCATACCTCTGGTGGAGTGAGCCCTCAGGCCCTCCGGAGGCTGTAACCCCTTGCTATTATAGGCCAATATAAGAGCTTCCACAATACAATGTGACAACCGTTAACGAGAGGGGCCTCCCCGGACGACGCTGGGCCAATTGTGCGCCGCTCTACGGGACTCCCAATCACGTCCGGTTGTGATACAGCCTGGAATCGAACCATGGTCTGCATTGACGCCTCTAGCACTGACCACACGCCTTAGACCAAGGCGGCACTCGGGAGCCAAATTGATAGACATAGCAAACAATGCACACTTTGAAGTTATAAACAATGACTAGCCACCAAATGGTGGGACAGAGCGCATTCTGGAGAGAGACGGGCCTTGTGCATCTGAGCCACAATCCCCATATTCTTGGACGGTGGCATCCCCGCAGCCTCCTCAATTTATTAGTCCACTGAGACAGGTGCAAAATAAAATGAAAAAAACATCATATCTAATTTTATTTGTCACATGCGCTGAATACAACAGGTGTAGAACTTACCGTGAAATGCTTACTTACAAGCCTTTAATCAACACTGCAGTTTTAAGAAAATAGAGTTAAGAAAATGTTTACTAAATAAAATAACGTTTTTTTTTTTTTTAAGTAACACAATAAAATAACAATAATGAGGCTATACTGTATACAGGGGGTACCGGTACAGGTTAGTCGATGTAATTTGTACATGTAGGTAGGTGTAAATTGACTATGTATAGATAATAAACAGCGATTAGCAGCAGTGTAAAAACAAAGGGGGATAGTACAAATAGTTTGGGTGGCCATTTGATTAATTGTTCAGCAGTCTTATGGCAGTCTTATGGCTTGGGGGTAGAAGCTGTTAAGGAGCCTTTCGTACCTAGACCTGGTGCTCTGGTACCGCTTGCCGTGCGGTAGCAGAGAGAACAGTCTATGACTTGGGTGACTGGAGTCTTTGACAATTTTTTGGGGCCTTCCTCTGACACTGCCTAGTGTATAGGTCCTGGATGGCAGGAAGCTTGGCCCTCTGTGGCGCCTTACGGTTGAATGCCGAGCAGTTGCCATACCAGGCTGTGATGCAACCAGTCAGGATCCTCTCGATGGTGCAGCTGTATAACTTTTTGAGGATCTGGGGACCCATGCCAAACCTTTTCAGTCTCCTTTCTTGGTGTGTTTGGACCATGATAGTTTGTTGGTGATGTGGACACCACGGAACTTGAAGCTCTCGACCCGCTCCACTACAGCCCCGTTGATGTGAATGGGGGCGTGTTTGGCCCTGCTTTTCCTGCAGTCCACGATCATCTCCTTTGTCTTCCTCACGTTGAGGGAGAGGTTGTTGTCCTAGCAGTAACCTCCTCCCTATAGGCTGTCTCATCATTGTCGGTGATCAGGCCGACCACCGCTGTGTAGTCAGTGAACTTAACGATGATGTTGGAGTCGTGCTTGGCCACGCAGTCGTGGGTGAACAGGGAGAATAGGAGGGGACTAAGTACGCACCCCTGAGGGGCCCCCGTGTTGAGGATCAGCGTGGCAGGTGTGTTGTTGCCTACCCTTACAGGTGTCTGGTGTGCCATAAAAAATGTAATCTATTTGTGAGTGCTTGACAAAAAAAATGTTTTCAATACAGACCCCTTTTGTCATACAATATTCCAGACCTTATGAAAGTCGCACAGTATACCCTTAATCTTGTAATAAATCAAATCAAGTCATACATAACTTGACATTTCTGCCATCCATTGTGACATTGTTGGAGGAGAAAGGAGCCATCAACCTTCCAATTAATGGCAATGCATTTCTATAAATGCTATGGTTACAGTTTCTTCTTATAACAGTCTGCAATATCAACATTTCCAAGCAAACAAAAACAGGGAAAAAGGAGAATCTGTAGACATGCTGAGATAAAATAACATAGTCTTTGCCAGAATTCAGCCAGCCTTCACAAGTGTACATATGCAAATACAGTATGCCCCCTTTTGTGTTTTACATCTCCAGCAGAGGAAGTACATTTCTGAGTGTGGCATATAGTATGTTCTATGGATGGTCTTAAATTGACGTAATTTATGTCTGGGATTATATGAACATGAATGGGCATTAAAACATATCTGTATCCATTCATCATCATCAATAGTGTCTCCCAGGTCTTCCTTACATTTTTGTTTTACATGTTTTGTGTAATCAGGAAAAGCCTCTATCAACCCTTGATACAGTTTGGAAATCAAGTTTTCAGGTTTGTCAAACTGCCTTAAAATTGTTTCAGTCTTTGAAACTTCTGGCTTGTGCAGTGTGTCACACCCTGATCTGTTTCACCTGTCTTTGTGCTTGTCTCCACCTCCCACCAGGTGTCTCCCATCTCCACCCCATTATCCCCTGTGTATTTATACCTGCGTTTTCTGTTTGTCTGTTGCCAGTTCGTCTTGTCCCGTTTTGTCCTACCAGCGTGTTCCCGTGTTTCCTGTGCGCTAGTTCTTGTTTCCCTATAGTCTTCCCAGTTCTGACCTTTCTGCCTGTCCTAACCCTGATCCTGCCTGCCGTCCTGTACCTGCTTGATTCTGATTTGGATTACGACTCTTTGCCTGCGTTGACTCACCTTTTGCCTGCCCCTTGTTCGATAATTAACTCTGAGACTCGTACTATCCATCTCCTGTGTCTGCATCTGGGTCTTAGCCTGAGCCTTCATACAGTGTTTGTTGCACAGAGAGAATAAAGTGTTGCATCTGAAAAAGTTATACTCAGCAGTCACAGACTGGTCTTCTCTGGCTGTCTGACCCTGCTGAGACCTCTGTCACCATCTGATCCTGCTAAGACATGATGAGCATAGTGTTCTGTACTGACTGTGCATCATGACAGTGGGGGCTGTAGAGCTGTTTATACCATGTCATTGAGAAGTAGGGAATTACCTACAGTAGGGAAATTGACAGATCAATAACGTTACAATGATATACTAAAAAACCTCACATTGCGCTGTAAAAAAAAAAACGTTAAAACATCGGTCTTCAATTGTTTGGCCGCTGTTTTCATTGTTTGATTCAGGTCTAGTGTGATTGAGGCAGAAATAACAGCTAAAGTTAGTGAGCTAGCTAACGTTAGCCAACTTTTGGCTAGCTGTAATGGTAGCTACATCAACTGGCAAAAACTAGCCAAGTTAATTTACTCCTGTTGAAACGGGACAAAACATAAGATACAAAACATTTCCATACACACATCTGTTAGATACTTTGATGCCCACTGCGTTGCTGGGGGCTTCCCGTGGAAAGCCTTGGTGCCAGCAAATTGGCCTCTTCCTGCCACAAAGCCTTGGCTTGTGGAGGGGTAGGCCAGGTAGCCACGATTCCTGGGTCTACGTAGCAGGCAGAAGTTGAAGGCTTCCCTTTCCTTCTTTCAGTTATTATGCATCTCTAGCATCAAGTTGGCCTGGTATGACAGCAGTAGGGACATAACTTTCAACACTTGTGCAGAATGTGCAGAAGACACAGACCTTTTGGTAGGTGGATGTGAAGAAATGGTCAGTCTTACCAGGTAGAAGTGCCTGTTAGTGACGGAACTGGGGTTGAGGTGGTTAGCCAGTGACGGCTTGACCCCCGGTGGCTTGCTGAGGCCCAGCTCCTCAATGTCCTTGACATTCATGCTTGCAATAAGTCTGGTGTGGACCTTGCCGGTCAAGGGTTTGTCCCAATTGCGCTTGGCTTCCACCATGCAAGCTGGGATAGCTGGGCGGAGATGCATGCCTGGGACGGGGAGAGAGGGGAGTTTCCTTCTGTCCTACCAGTCCCTCTCTGGGTTCAGGCCACTCAATGGTGAGTGTGGTCGCTGCCCATTTGAAGACATCACTGGCCAAATTTCTGTCATCCTCTACCGATACCCCGCTAAGGGCAGAAGAGGGCCTAGAGGTAACGACTTGCGCTTCCTTGTCCTCTTCCTCCTCCGCTGATGACGAGGTCCCCTTCCACCTCCTCTGGGGCCAAGCCCTGGAAAAGTGGGTGAAGGTCCTTGGGATAGCCATCCATGTCGTCGACCCATGAGGGCTTGGTCTGTGAGGTAGTCTCCCCGCTCGAAGGCAGTGTGTGAGATGAACCACATTGGGCTGCTCTGTGCACTCTCCGATGGATGGTGTTAGCAGCAAAATCCTTACAATGGATGCATGACCGGGGGTCGTTGAATGCTGCTTCCATGTGTTCGAGACTCAGGCAGACGACACACAGTGGGTGCGTGTCCTTTCCTGATATGGTTGCCCTGTATGGACATGGATGTACTGGGGACGGAGCCTTGCTAAGTACCAATAGCGCTGAGCTAGCAGACCCCATGGCTCCAAATAACAGCTAATCTGAGAACAAAGTGAAAAGCCACAATACCCTCACATACCCCTCAATTCGAGCCCTGGTTTTAAGCCCTTCACTCACTGACACTAAGATATTTGAGGAGTGCATGGTGACTGATGGAATTGGTTGACAAAATCTTTGGATACTAGACTATAATTTAGTATGTCAAACAGGTAGATCGACCTCTTATATCTTGAATAGGAAGAAATAGGCTCCAACACAAAGCCCTCTTGGTAATAGACTAAAGTCATATTAAAATGAAGACTGTTTAAATGAATGAGGACTTCTCAAATTAGCCAACTTTCAGCACCAATGCACTGTCCATCTCCACGGCTGCTGCTTCATATTAATGTAAAGTTATGTAAATTACTTGAATATGTCTTATTGTGAGGTCAATAACTCTGATAAATAGCTTCAATAAGGGCAACTAAACATATTTTTTTATTAAAATAAATTATAGCAGTAGCAAGCTTACCTCCGGTCCTCTTTCTCATCTTCGCGCTCTCCCAGTCAAACTGAACAGGACATCAGTCCCCTCCATGATGTTTTACAAAATAAATGTATTTAACTAGGCAAGTCAGTTAAGAACAAATTCTTATTTACAATGACGGCCTACCCCGGCCAAACCTGGACGATGCTGGGCCAGTTGTGCGCCGCCCTATGGGACACCCAATCACGACCGGATGTGATACAGCCTGGATGTAAGGCTACGTGTGTCCATACCCATCATGAAACGAGAGATGAGAACCTCTGTGAATACCGGTAAACTTCGTATTTAGAAGTTATTTTCCTGTAAAAATTGCTTGTTGCCGTTTCACATTTGTTAAACCCAAATCCTTCTGTAGGTTACCCTTACCCTAGGCCTACTATAATGAAGGCTGGTTCAACAGCAATGCTTCGTTTTTTTTTATCCTGCCGATTTTATGACATCATTACATTTTATATTCATTTATTGTTGTTGTTGAGAGAAAAAAATGAACAGATTGCTTGTTTTTCGTCCAATTTTATTCAAACCCAACATAGAATAAATGACACCGTCCTGGTTATATGGTGAAAACGTCCATGATGCGCATGCAATTCAGCTTCTGGAGAAGTGTAAAAGCGTTCTGTATGGTGGTTCCAGTATCTATACAAAACATTATATTTAGGAGCACTCTAAAGGTGAGTGGACATTCTCCCTTTTTCTTTAAATTGGATCTCTGTTCAGCTACTGTGAAAAGTTTGGATCTGCTTAAAACCCTCCATAGTCTGCGTTGTTTTAATAGCCTATTACATGCCCGCAGGGAGTAATTATTGTGCCTGTAAGTGTATTTAGACATAGGCTATTTACAACTAGTTGTTGTTTTGTTTCGAATTTTATTTGAATTATTTGCTTTCTTTTTAGGCCTTATCAATAATGAATTGTATCTTGCTAATTGACAACGTTTGGCATGTTCATGCTCATCCATAATGTAATTTACACTAGGCCTAGCCCCTATATCAGCGCGAATGCTATGCATATATTTCAACAATGAAGCCATGCAATTACTTAGAACAATGTGACTGCAAACAGGTTCAAGTTAAGATATTTAGCAAAGATGGGATGCGTCTAGATTTTGTTATTTAATTTCTGTAAACGATTAAACAAACTATAATGGACTAACATTGGAATTGGAGTTGATTCAAATGCAATACATAAAAGACAGTAAATACACAACTTGAAGCAATCACATATTTAGCCATGGAGCACGTTCTGATTGGCCAGTGAGTGGCCAAGCCTGACACACCCACAACTGGTTTATTCATCAAAACCTAGTCCTTTTGTGCCACCAGCACCCCACTGAAAATTTTTGGTTGTGAAAATATCAAAAATATTTGTTACACACCACCGGACCTATAGCGCTACCTACCGCCAGCGCATAGATTTACCATTGCGTTAGATTTGTTAATCAATTACAAATTACATGACCCTCCCCTGGAAATTGAAAAATCATGACCCTCCCCCATTTTCCTCCGGGTAACAATTGTGTAAATTTCGGTCACTCCCTTATGCATAAACCCACATGAGATGTGAGTTCAACTACCCTACTACCTCCCCATTCTGTGTTACATCATAACACCATAGGTCTTTCCCCTTTTTATACTATCAATAGTTGTTTCTCTAGACCCTATAAATATAGGCAAATCGATGTGAAAATGTTCTCTCTTGTTTATGGTGCCAAAACACTCTCTTGTTTATGGTCCCAAAACTCTCTCTCTTTCTCTGGCTCTTTCATGCACGCACAGACAGACACACAAACACAGGATAACTATCCCACTACCCCTGGTGGAGGTAGTCACTATTGAAAGAGCCAGAAGTGGGTTTTAGATTTAGAGTACAAGGTTCTGCAAGTCTACAACGTCAATCAAAGCCGGCTTGACCAACCCCCTTTTCCCTTCGGGCCAGCAGGTTGTAAAGCCATTAAAGAAAGCATCAAGGATTTTCTTCCCAATAGACCTCTTAGTGCGAGCCTCCCTTTCAAGCTGTGGTTAAGGTTGGGGGGGCGAGGTCTCCTTGTTCCTAAATGAACCATGTACTGTTTTTGGAGCGCAAGATTCGGTATTATTCTTATTCACAGCGCTGTCTTCCTATTCGGAACTTTTGAGAGAGCATCCACCAGCAACATTAAGGTAAATCGCATACTTTTCATTCAAAAATTGTTTTTTATCTTATCCATAAAGCCGTGCGCTTCAAACATCCTTGCTCTCAACGCAAATGTCTGCTCGTGTATGCCGGTATTTGTGTGAAAGCATTCAAATGGCAAGAGAGTATTACGCTGTTTTCTAGACTAGCCTACTAACCCATGCTTGCCTGCAACAATTTCAATCCATTCGGTACTGTAGGCTATTAGTGAAGTCTAGGTTTTGCGCCTTCTTTTCCGCTATGCTTCATGCCGAACTCCTTTTCTAGACTCTTTATGCTTTAAGATCAAAGCCCCAGCTGGAGTCTTTATTTCTGTCTGCCTGGCATTTCCGAAGCTGTTGAAGTAGCTGCACATTATTAGAGAGCTTCGTGGTCCACTGGACTAAAACTAATGAGGCAGGGACGGAAGACGAGGAAGGATACGGTACTGGATAGTACTTCAGTTCAAATTGAAGGAAGGTAATCTGGAGACGTTTGACATGGGATATTACAAGAGGATCCTATGGGCTAACAAAGTAGCCGCGGCTAGTTTACCTCAAACCAACATCAGGGAACTATGTTATAACACAGCTTCTGAAAAAAGATTTACGGGAACGTTTTACAGACATGCTTCAAACCGTCTACATACGTTAAAACAGCATTTATGAACGATATGGTTTTCCATTTCCAAGGGTTCGTGTCCATTCTTGATGTATGAGTAACAACTCAGCCTCTTGAATCATCCACCTGACCCGTGCTCGGTCGCGGCAGCAGCTGACCCGCTTAACTCCAGTAACGTTGTAATACAACTGTCCCATGCACAATTATCCCCCCCACCGGACTCCGCCGCCTCCAAAAGTATACTAATTTGTACTTCCCGGGAGGTCCATTGTTTGAGAGCCTGGTGCATTAAAACGTTAAAAAAAACTAAATAGTCTATTTAGATTGCTAGATATCCAGAAGGCATTCAGAGAAACATATGGGGCTTGCACATTCTTGTTTGGACAAGCATTTTTATTTTTATTTTATTTAACCTTTATTTAACCAGGTAGGCAAATTGAGAACACGTTCTCATTTACAATTGCGACCTGGCCAAGATAAAGCAAAGCAGTTCGACACATACAACAACACATAGTTACACATGGAGTAAAAACAAACATATAGTCAATAATACAGTGAAAAAAAATAAGTCTATATACAATGTGAGCAAGTGAGGTGAGATAAGGGAGGTGAAGGCAAACAGATATATGTATAAATAAATAAAATATAAAAAGGCCATGGAGGCGAAGTGAGTACAACACAGCAAGTAAAATAAAAACTAAAAAACACTGGAATGGTTGGTTTGCATTGGAAGAAAGTGCAAAGTAGAGACAGAAATAATGGGGTGCAAAGGAGCAAAATAAATTAATAAATAAATACAGTAGGTAAAGAGGTAGTTGTTTGGGCTAAATTGTAGATGGGTTATGTACAGGTGCAGTAATCTATGAGCTGCTCTGACAGCTGGTGCTTAAAGCTAGTGAGGGAGATAGGTGTTTCCAGTTTCAGAGATTTTTGTAGTTCGTTCCAGTCATTGGCAGCAGAGAACTGGAAGGAGAGGCGTCCAAAGGAAGAATTGGTTTTGGGGGTGACTAGAGAGATATACCTGCTGGAGCGCGTGCTACAGGTAGGTGCTGCTATGGTGACCAGCGAGCTGAGATAAGGGGGGACTTTACCTAGCAGGGTCTTGTAGATGACCTGGAACCAGTGGGTTTGGCGACGAGTATGAAGCGAGGGCCAGCCAACGAGAGTGTACAGGTCGCAGTGGTGGGTAGTATATGGGGCTTTGGTGACAAAACGGATGGCACTGTGATAGACTGCATCCAATTTATTGAGTAGGGTTTTGGAGGCTATTTTGTAAATGACATCACCGAAGTCGAGGATTGGTAGGATGGTCAGTTTTACAATGGTATGTTTGGCAGCATGAGTAAAGGATGCTTTGTTGCGGAATAGGAAGCCAATTCTAGATTTGACTTTGGATTGGAGATGTTTGATGTGGGTCTGGAAGGAGAGTTTACAGTCTAACCAGACACCTAGGTATTTGTAGTTGTCCACATATTCTAAGTCAGAGCCGTCCAAAGTAGTGATGTTGGACAGGCGGGCAGGAGCAGGCAGCGATCGGTTGAAGAGCATGCATTTGGTTTTACTTGTATTTAAGAGCAGTTGGAGGCCACGGAAGGAGAGTTGTATGGCATTGAAGCTCGCCTGGAGGGTTGTTAACACAGTGTCAAAAGAAGGGCCAGAAGTATACAGAATAGTGTCGTCTGCGTAGAGGTGGATCAGAGAATCACCAGCAGCAAGAGCGACATCATTGATGTAAACAGAGAAGAGAGTCGGTCCAAGAATTGAACCCTGTGGCACCCCCATAGAGACTGCCAGAGGCCCGGACAACAGACCCTCCGATTTGACACACTGAACTCTATCAGAGAAGTAGTTGGTGAACCAGACGAGGCAATCATTAGAGAAACCAAGCATCTAGTCCCCCTAGTTGAGTTACAGAACTGTCAATCTTTTCGGATTTTTGCTCATGTTTGTGATTTTAGCAAACTTGCTTTTTTTTCATTACCAGTTCTTGTATTCAAATTTGTGGTGATGTAAAATGAGCGTGTTGTGAAATCTATATGGCTGTCATATAGACTATAGGCCAGCAAAACATGCAAACACAAGTCTTCCCAAAATTATAAAACTAAAATTATAGGCAACCTAAAAATACCACCCAAAAATGGCTGCAAATAATTCAAAATGTGCAGTTGAATATAGGTTCTATAACCACAGTTTCTACTCTTGAGAAATATTGAGTGTGAAACATTAATCATTGGGAAGAAATCCGAGGCCCTAGAACAGTGTGGCCAGCCATGGCAGTGTCTGTGTGCTGTTAATGCACTCTAATGGTCAGGTTTAGAGGGCTACGATTAACCTGAGGTCTAGACAACAGGAGTCAGCTTCAGTTACTCACAGACAGTCACTGGCCCTTTCATCTAGCACTCGTTTTAGCAGCCCTCAATCCTCCCTCTGTCTCCATTCCCCCTCCCTCCCTCCTTCTCTTCCTCCTCCCTCCAGTCTCTCATCCACCTCTCTAACTCATCAAAAGCACAGTAATGCTCTTAAAAGTCTTGGCCTGTCTCTACCTCTGTAAAGAAAAGATATTCATAGCCAACCACCAGCTCTGTTTTGAATTTTAGGCTCTTTCTTTCTCTCCCCCCCCCCCCCCCCCCCCCCCCCCTTTCTCTCTCTCCTTCCCCCTCTCTCTCCCTCCTAAATGGATTACAGGTTTTGGTTAGGTTTCTGCTTTCCTTTAAGTCACAGAAGTAAACTGTATCACCCCTGCATCTTTCACCACTTGGAATAAACTCTGAATGTCTAGGTTTTAAGGCATACCCCAGGAGGTAGCAGCAGCCCTTTTGGACTCTGCTTCAGTCTGTGTATCCAAACACGTGTTAACAGGTTTGTCCGGTGGAAAGTGTACCATAGCACCATAAGTGGTCGCAATGTGTTCACTGAATGGTTTAGGGAAACACTCCCCAGTGTGTGCTTATTCATACAGGGAGGACACACTTCAGGAACAGAGGAAGCAAAGCAAAGTCAATCATGTTACTGTGTTACTTGCTGCCCTTACTCTTACACACAGACAGAACACTTACAATGGGAATCTTGTGCGAATGCCACCTAAAGTGATTTTCGGTCTTTTCGTTTTCCGTACCCGCTCGGGTTTATTGGAACAGTCCAGCCAGCTGCTGCTGCCAATTGCAGTCTGCACAGCAACCCTACTGTTAGAGCTACAGGGCTTTTCCCAACACGTATAGGAAACAACACAACTGTCCCTTATGCTTTCCTTATGGGGAGAGAGAAGAAGAGACAAAACAGTTCTGGACAACCTAAACTACATCGAGATGGACATACACACGCAACAAGCACCCACGCGCACACACACACATGTGCATACTGTACATACAGTGTAATACACATGTAAAATACTCTGTCTCTGCCAGGACAGTAGTGACGGGAGGGAGGATGTCCAGCGGCAGAGCCGGCACAGCCAGAGGCACCAGGGCCGGGGACAGCAGCCCGACGAGGTGGCCCAGTGGTGGGGAGAGTGGAGCAGCTGGTCCACCTGCTCCAGGACCTGTGGAGGAGGGGTGCGCTCTCAGGAACGACACTGTCTGCAGCAGAGGTAAAGATACACCATCACTGACCTGACGAAGATCCACTCTTGGATTGAAACGTTGCCTAACAAAAAGGTATGTGCTGGAGCAATCGCGTGTGCGGGCCGTACATTATTTCTACAACTAGTTGTAGTTCCCTAAAACTTGGGAACCTAACTAACCATCACTTCTCTGAAGCTGCCACTGCCTGCTATGGTCTTTAGGCAGTAGAGAGCCAACCCAATGCTAGAATTAACTAGGCCAGTGGGACCAAGGAGTCAGGCTGCTAATCATTATGGCTACTCAAATTGGTTAAAAAAAGTTTTGAAAAGTTAGCTTGCCAACTCATTAATGTTGTTTGTGAAATACTCTCCTGGAGGAAAATTAGACCCAACACTTACATTTGTTTTTGGGTTATAACACACTGTTTGAGATTTCTGTAAGAGTGACAATATTTCCCACATCATGCTAGCTATGATGACAGCTACCAAAATGAACTCCAATTCAATTCTACCATACTCCAAAGGCTCATTCAGGAAGCCTGGAAATTGAGGTCCAACCATCACAGAGTCAACCAATCAAGACTTATAAAACGCTTCCTGTTTCCTGCTGTCACAAACTGTTATGACACGCTTTACACTATTACACTTATGACAGCCTAATGTAGGCATTACAACACACACTTACTTCCAAGTGTTCCGGAAATGTCTCCCAGCAGTGGTCTGACCAGGACTGACAGGCTGCAGTGCTGCTAACACACAAACACACACACACACACACACACACACACACACACACACACACACACACACACACACACACACACACACACACACACACACACACACACACACACACACACACACACACACACACACATACACACATACACACATACACACATACACACAGAGACCCACACACACACAGTTTGACCCTGAACTGAACCCACTTCTCATACTGGGGGGTGTCAGTCCTCATCAGCGGGTTTGACTCCAGAGTTCATTTAAACGGCTGGTAATTGGGGGCTCAATGACCTCCGGTCTGAAGTGTCTATGTTCAACCCTGCCTGACGGCCCCTGCTGTTGGTGTGTGTGACATAACATGTACTATAACATGTATGTGACATAACATGTACTATAACATATAACATGTGTATATGTGTTTTGTTTGTGGAGGATTCAAGGAATAATGCTGATGGATTTGTTTGAGAACTGGGTTTGTTAAATAAGGTGGATTTGGGGTTTTCATTAACTTGACAGTTATGTGGATTAACAGTTTCTAGGGAGACAAATACAAAACGTCATATTTCCAAATGGCTTAGATGTAAGTATAGGTTTTGACCCCACCAGTTTTCGTTTGAGAGAATAGGAGGTCGAGAAAGAGAGCAAGAGAGAGAGAGAAAGAGAGAGGGAATGAAAGAAAGAGACAGAGAGAGCGTGAAAAAGAGACGTTTCCCCCCCTGACAAATAACCTCCGGGGCACCCTCTTGCGGTCCGAGGAATGTCCTGTGGAATGAACATCAATCCCGGCGGTCAGCGGTTCCACATGACACGGGCCAGTCTGGCCGGAGTGACAGCCATATTTATAAAAGGGCTTTTAGTCAGGCGCTGGGCCATTTAGGGGGAGATTCCTCCCCAGATAAGCACCAGGGTTTGACTTTGAGCTGTTCCACCTGGCGCCCATTAACACTCCCCCTGTGTGGTGTGGGGGTTTGGGGAGGGTGAAGGGGGGTGGGGAGAGAGAGAGAAAGAGGGAGATGAGAGTAAAGAGAGAGAGAGGGGAAAGAAGAGAGAGAGAGAGGGTGAAGGGGGGTGGGTGAATGAAGACAAAGAGAGACAGGGAGAGAGGGAAAGAGAACAAGGGAACGGAAGAGGGGAGATGGAAAGGGTGTGTTAGAGAGAGAGAGAGAAGGAGAGAGAGAGAGAAGAGGAGACCCACATCTGGAGGGGAGGAGTGGAAGGAGTGTTGGGGAAAGCGCTGAAAAAGCCTGGGAACGTTCAACATCTGGAGTCTAGGTGGGGCTCAGACTGTGAGAGCTAGATGTGTCTATCTCATGTTAGAAAAGTAGGCTAAACATGAAGGGCTGACTCCTTAAAGGGATTACCACAGTGGAGATACTAGAGTAACTCACCTTTTTCTTCTATGAGCTTATCGTGAACCTTTGAGGCCACTTCCACTTTACAAATCTTAAGGAGTACACTGTGAGACCCTTAACAAGGCTCAAGCTAAGGTATCTTTATTGTAATATCCCATTGTGTCTGCTCATGCCAGATAAGTATGTTTCAAATCCTTTCTCTCCAGACTCACTGCCACACAGAACATCAACAGTTCCTTCTGTGTCGGATCTCCGAAGCAGTATCAGCTATGTCCATTTCAGGTATGCTTTTACCCCAACACCATGAAGTGAATTTTCTCCTCTCCTTTTGGGAGTATCAACTGAGTCTCAACAACAGTTTTTGCTTGGCACCTATTAGCTTATGCACCATTGCCCTAACCCATTTCTAATGGATTACGTTTACATTGATTCAGCACCCCTTTAAAAGGGCAATCTGCAGTTGCTACATACTCTTTGGACTTATAAATTAAGGATATATACTAATTGATTCTTGAAGAATATACAGGTATCTTACAAAGTCAAAACCCTGGTGCTTATCTGGGGAGGAATCTCCCCCTAAATGGCCCAGCGCCTGACTAAAAGCCCAGATGAGCTAAGTTTAACTGTCGTACCCTGTCGGAACCCAAAATATATGCTAGTTTTACTCCAATGTTTGGAAACATTATACATGTAAACAAACACTCTATAGCCTCCAAATATGCTCAAAACCGTAATTTTGATATCTTGGATGGTCAGTCCTTGCATCAATAGCTCAGTCTACTGTATGCATTTAAGACTGTTTACATTTCTCCAGGCCCATCCCTCAGCTTTTTACCAAAACAGAGGCAGGGTGGCCTGTTGTTATTGTTTTCAACTGCGGACTGCCCTGTTAAAGGGGAATATGAGCTTTAGACCGAAGATGTTTCAGTGTCACGGTCCAAAAAACCTGCCTTGCCTACTCTACTTCCATTTGTTTCTGAGACTTGGTTTACTCTTGTCTCATCCTGCTGTTCTCGTCTTTCTCCCCAGCCCTGCGTCAGTACCAGTGTTAGCTTTAAGCAGCAGCAGTGCTCCCAGTTCAACGCCAAAGCCTTCGGCAGGAGACACTATGAGTGGGTGCCCCTCTATCCAGGTAAGCAATGAATTAGTCATAGATGGTTTTCGTTCTCTAAAATGCTATTTTGCTAGGTCCCAATTATAACTCCTCCCTATAGAAGTGTGCGGTTGTTCACCTTCACTGATTCGAAAAGGAAATGACTGGTATAAGAAATATGGTGAAGACTCCCCCGAGCCCATGCCTCCACCAATCCTATGCTTTTAGATTTGTGGGAAGTAATGAACATGTGCACACTTCAGGAGAAAGAAGCTATTATTGGGACGCACCTTCTATTTCTCCCTCTCTCTCCTTCTTCCTTTCCCTCTCAAGCTTTTGCCTAGTTGCATTCATTTGATGTTCATTTTTTTCTCTCATGATTACTCCTTCATTTGTCTCTTTGTCTTTCATTCTTTTGTCTGCCTCGCTTGGCTCTTGCCTGCCAGAATCAGGAAACGAGTACCTTTCCATAGAACGTCTTGCATCATGCTCTAAGGCCCCAGTCCAAGGCTTATGTCATCTTTAAACTTAGACTATTATGTCTTGGTTTCTAGGTAAATGACATATAGACATGACAAATAAAAACATTCTCATTCATATCTAATCGCATTTGGGTGAATTTCTCAATCCCTTTCTAATCAAATCTCCGTTCTAGACAATAACCTCAGGGACTGGCTTTTGTAGCTAGCGTCAAAACAGCCTTAACGAACTTAAGAGTATCTGAACATTTCTTTAAGTTGTTCTCTGTCACTTCCTGGCCCAGATGACTACATCAGTATCTCCAACAAGCCGTGTGACCTTCAGTGCACCAGCACCACAGGGGAGAGGCAGCTGCTGGTCCCTGCGCACGACGGAACCTACTGCCGGGACGGCATCTACCAGGGTGTCTGCATTGAGGGCCAGTGTCAGGTGCGCCACAGGGATCGGTATTAGGACCATACATTTTTTTCCGTGATCAACCGCTTGAGTCTCTTTTGGTTCAAAGCATCTGCCAAGCAATGTCAATCAATGCCCTTTGGACCTAGGTCTGTAATGAGTTAATGCCAGGAGATTTTTTACCTAATTAACCACTTGAGTCTTGTTTGGTTCAAAGCATCTGCCAAACAATATACCTAGTTTTCCTGGTCAGGTCACAGGGTTAGGAAAAGGATCCCAAACGCATGAGGACTTTCTTCTCTTCTCTCCCCTGGCTGCCCTGTACTACAGACGGTGGGTTGTGACGGGAAGCTTTATTCCAGTAAAACAGTAGATACGTGCGGCGTGTGCGGCGGGAATGGCAGCTCCTGCTACAGAGTGTCTGGATCTCACCGGAAAGGGAGCACACAGTTAGGTATATCTTAAGTAGTATCAAGAGGTTATACAGCATATCCTACCTTTTTTAAGTGCCCTTCTAAACATCTATAAAATCAAAGAGCCCTAACCTCCATTTCACAGTGTGCCTGGAAATAAAGGTGGGTGATCTTGTTTTTTCCCCTTTGGTTCAGGTTATGTGTTTATCACCAACATTCCTGTTGGTGCCACCGACATCCAGATCATTGAGAGACGGAAAACCGAAAATATACTGGGTAAGATTCAGATCATGTTGTATTGAATTTGATTGGGATACAGTAACTAGAAATTGTGAAACTTAACAAGCGGAACATGTTTTGGACAACCTTCATAGTTACTAGAATGAAGAAATATGAGCTGTTGTTGATTTCCGTGCGATTACCATAGGCCCTATCCAATCAAAACTCGTGTCTGGGTTCGTGGAATAAATCTAAAACAAAATTAATTTAGCGAGAAAGTTGTTACAGCTGTTGTCCATAAGATCGTATTGCTTTCCTCCAGCCCTATCCGATGAAGCAGGACACTTCTTTTTCAATGGGAACACAATTATCGACAATCCCCGTAACTTCCGTGTTGCTGGCACAGTCTTCAAGTACAGGAGACCCGCTAACCTCTTATCAGATGGATTTGAGTACATCATCGCCCAAGGACCCACTGACCAGGGGCTAAACGTCATGGTAGGTATTTAGGTATGTACTGTCTGTAGGTAACTAGGGCATGTTTTCCAGTGAGTCCTAAAAATAGACAATTGACATGTTGGCTTTGTTGTAATGTGATTGAAAGGCCTCTTACCCTTTTATACAAGTACTACAACCTGAATGGAAAGATGCCCCACATCACATACGAGTACACCGTACCTCGCACCCCAGAAGCCCGCACAACAACCCCAGTAGCCTCACCTCCAGAGGAGGTCCAGATACGAGCACTGTCCGTTGTCGAACCAGCAGTCCCAGAACCATGGCCCCCGGTGGCCCAAGAAACAATAGCCAACGCCACTGCCACTGAACTCTCCTTCAATGATAATGAGATTGAGGCCAGCGAGGACTATGGGAAGCTGGGAAACCACAGTGGTGTTCTGGTCCCGGACGAGCCTCCAGATGTAGACCATGACCATGACCATGAAGGTCTTGTGTGGGAACTACAGGCTCCTCTCAACCTCAGTCGACCTCCAGCCATGCTGGTGTTCAGACCAGCCAGTGAGATCTACCACAACAACCTGGAGAATAAGCTAGGAGACCAGGGACATCCTGCACCTGCTAACTACAGTGAGTCTGAGTAGGAAGTTGATATCTGGGCTGTGTATCCACTTGACTGTTTTACAGAGAGTTTTAACTTTCAAATGTACATACATTGTTGTATCTGTAACGTACAAGGACATTGGCCTGTAGTCTGTCACTTTTAGTTGGGAAGTTTCTTCGAAGTATATTATTGCGGGATATCAGCAAACAGTTTTGATGCCCTTTTGTAATGGGACTGTTCTGAAGAATTTTTAATGAGATCTGAAATCATTTCTATGTATTTTACAATATTTTACAAGGGACAGACTCAAACTTGATCGATGGCGACTCTCCCGGTCCCAATGGCACCCACCGACCATCCAAGCCCCTCCACAGGAGCCTGTTCCTGGACCTGGTCTCTGAGCCAGGTGGCTTCAGACAACCCTGCCAGGATGGCTCCAACCTCTGCCCTCTCCTGGAACTCAACACCAGCTCCTCCCTGGACAACAGCCTGGCCCAGCTGGAGATCTACCCAGGCAGCCTCAACCTCCACGAGGCCACGGCTGAGGACAGCGCCCCCTATGGACTCCTTTTCCAACCAGAGCCCAACGGGACAGAGAGTTCCAACCTCGTCAACCTCCACCAGGTAGAGCCGGTACAGGCCCCCGACACAGAGAGGTGAGCTGCCTTAGTGGAAGGGTGGGGGGGGGGGGGGGTCTGTCGCATTTTATGTGCTTTAGTTTGTTGTTATTTGTTGGCCCTTTGCATTTTCATATTGAATAACCATCATGCTTTCCCCCCCGATGGTACCTACCTTTATATTAAGTAGATACATTGCTAGGTTCAACTTGGTTCAATTCAGACGTTCAATCACCTTTCTCCCTCTCCCTCGATCTCTTCCTCCCATTCTCCGGGTTTTGTCCTTCTTCCTCCCTCTCTCTCCCAATGCGTTCCAGCAGCAATGAGTTTGAGGTGGGATTGCTAGACCGTGACATCAGCCTTGCTGACATGTACAGATGGAAGGTATCTGCGTATGCACCCTGCAGCTCAACATGTACCACAGGTGCAGCTACCAGCCACACCACACACACAGTGTACACAGACACACACACACACGTACACCCCCCACATTGTACACACACATTCTCACACACGTTACACAAACATAGACACGCACCGGTACTGGCAAATCACTTAGTGTCTCTTCTCTCCAGGTTGATCATACCTCTCACTAAATATACTTTAGTCTCATTAACCAACTTAACGTAAAGGATACATGTTCACTGGGATGTTTTGTTTAACCCTGACTGTTCAACAGCTGTGTGAGTTTCGGTATTATATTGGTCATGGTAGTCTACGTTTCCTTGCCAGGTATCAGCACGTCCTACGCCCTGTGCGTCCGGTACGACGGCTCTGAGGTGGATGAGACTTACTGTGACGCCGTGACCAGACCTGAACCCACACATGAGTTCTGCACCGGGAAGGAGTGTCCACCCAGGTTCGATATCCCATATGATCAGTTTGACCGCAACATCAGACTGGGGTCCTTGTGGACCATTAAATAGTATTCTGAATTGTATTCCGTTGGCTAGGACCTGATGGTTTCAGAATAACATTCAGTCTCCCGTTCCCTTCACACAAATAATAACTTTTCTCCAGTACAATTGTGACCGCCTGGAGTTTGAACCCGGTTGCCCTGCATGCCATAAGATTGCGTTAGCCAGCGGAGCTAAAGCCTTCTACTAACCTTTATACGTGGTCTGACTGGGTCTTCGCCCTAGGTGGGAGACCAGTCGGTGGAGTGAGTGTTCGAGGACGTGCGGCGAGGGCTACCAGTTCCGCACAGTGCGCTGCTGGAAGATGATGGCTCCAGGCTTCGACAGCTCTGTGTACGACGAGCTGTGTGTGGCTGCAGAGCTGCAGAAACCAATGGCACGCAAGGCCTGCAAGAGCAAAGGCTGTGGCCCACAGTGGGAAGTCTCTGACTGGTCTGAGGTGTGTGTGTGTGTGTTTTTAAAAATGGTGTATCTGTCAAGGAATCTTTACGATAGAAATGGATCTTCAAGTATGTGTTCTGGGTAACAGTAGGAACCATATGAAGTTGTAAAATGTTAGCTATCGTACTTCATCGTTGGATCACGAGCGGCAGGTAGCCCAGTGGTTAGAGCGTTGGGCCAGTAACCGAAAGGTTGCTAGATCGAATCCCCGAGCTGACGAGGTAAAAATCTGTCGTTCTGCCCCTGAACAAGGCAGTTCACCCACTGTTCCTAGGCCGTCATTGTAGGAAAAAATTTGTTCTGAACTGACTTGCCTAGTTAAATAAAAGAATAATAATCACTCAGGAGTGAAGGATCATAATAGTGAGTGTTCTCTGAGTGTTGATGGAGGGCAGTGTGGTCGTTTCTCTCTTCCAGTGTTCCGCTCGGTGTGGGGGACGTGGTTTGAGGAGTCGGGAGGTGCGCTGCTCCATGGAGACGCGTCTGTGTAACGAATCCTCGCGGCCACTCAGCGAGAAGGAGTGTGAGGGACCGCCCTGTGACCGCAGGTGGACTGTTTCGGACTGGGGCCCTGTGAGTTAGCCACCCTCGGCTGCACGAAGGTCTTAGCCTAGGCACAGCTAACACCCAATGGGTATTCCCCAGGGGTATTCACGTGGTCAGGAAGAAACTCCTTTACATCATCAACTACACAGATCGTCATGTTCTTAGGCCTTGGCAGCAACAATATGGGCTGATAAAGAATCTTGATATTGTATTTTGATAATATATAATTGATAGGAAATCAACACAGCTCCTCTTGATCTTGAATACGCTCTCCCTCCTTGTCCCTTTGTTTCCCTCTCTCTATTTCCCTGTCATCACGTACTGTCTCTCTCGTACATCTTCTTACTCTTCCTTACTGTCCCTCCCTCACACTCTCTCTCTCTCCCCTTCCTCCCCCCCTGGCTGTCTGTGTACTCTCTAAGTGTTCAGGGGCCTGTGGCGAGGGCAGGATGACGCGCTACGTGGCGTGCAAGAACAGCAACGGCAACGTGATCTCTGACGGCCAGTGCGACCTGGACCTCAAGCCCCTGGCCGTGTACCCCTGTGGGGACAAGAACTGCCCCGCGCACTGGGTGGAACAGGAGTGGGAACAGGTGAGTGTGCTGTAGCTTTATGGAGAAGAAAGACTTGCCTAGCAGGGCTCAATACAAGTCAGATCTTTTATTTGAGAGTTCACCGTGAGTTCAGCTTCAGTCGTTTCTATTTTCATCCCATTTGATTCAATACGCTTAGCAAACATTGTCATGGTAATAACGCAACAAACAAGTCCAGGCCTTACAGCAAGGACAAAACTTCATTAAAAAAAAGGTCATGAAAAAAATGAATGCGGGTTTACCGATGACTGGTTTTGGGCGTAACAGTCTTCCTTTCTTACCTGCATGTACCGCTGTGTGAAATGCATGATCCACAAAGGAACTACATGCAAGATGACAGAGAAGTCTCTGGCTGTGGCTGTGACAATCTTCCTCTCCTCTCCTCCCTGTGTACCACCAGTGTAACACCACCTGTGGGCGGGGGGTGAAAACGCGGCAGGTGGTGTGTTCAGGCCTGGAGGACGGCGTGTTTAAGGAGTTCCACGGGCAGACGTGTGACTCCGCCCTCAAACCCGAGGAGAGCTCCGCCTGCTTCGAGAGGCCCTGCTCCAAGTGGTTCACCACTTCCTGGTCTCAGGTACATGTCGTTAGAGCGATCCAACCGCTGTCACTGTTACTCACTTACTTAGGACCATCAATGGACTCCTCTCCATCGCACTCTGTCTAGCGCAGACTCCTCTAGCTCATTCCACTGTTATTTAGACCATTCTATCAGTATTTAAGTCATAGTTTAGTAGTAGATGGGAAAGAATAACTGCAGGGTTTGTGTGATGCTCTCACTCTCTCCCTTCTCAAGCACAGTACAAAATGTGGACGCTTGTCACTTTTTGTTCCTGTGTGTGAGTAATGCCGTTGCTTTTCTTCTCCTCCCATCACAGTGCAGTAAGACATGTGGCAGCGGGGTGCACGTTCGGGAGGTGAAGTGCTACCAGGGGGAGGAGCTAGGCCACAGCTGTGATTCCGCCCTCAAACCTGAGGCCGGGCAGACGTGTGAGGTGCAGGCCTGTCCCACAGAGGCCCCAGGTAGGAAGAACGCTGTCTGTCTGCCTAACTGTCTGTCTGTCAAAATGGCCACTGTAATATTGTCCCCCCCTCTTCTCCCCCAGTTGAAGAGGTGTGTCAGGACAAGGCTACGGCCAACTGTGCCCTGGTGCTGAAGGTGAAGCTGTGTACACACTGGTACTACAGGAAGGCCTGCTGCCAGTCCTGTAAGAGCAAGGCCCCGTAAGGGCCAGGGGCCACAGGCCAGGGGCCCGCACTCACAATGGCCCCCCACAGAATGTGAAGACAGTCCCCATACAGGACACCTTGCACTGTGCCCTGGACTCTTTTCCTTTAGATTGTAGACTTGTCCTATAGCCTGGTTCCAGAAGTTATATGGCCTGTAGCCAACTCTGACTTGTTTTCATGCCAAAGCTACGGGTAACTGCCAAAATTATGGAAACACCAACATAAAGTGTCTTAATAGGGCGTTGGGCCACCACAAGCCACCAGAACAGCTTCAATGCAACTTGACATAGATTCTACAAGTGTCTGGAACTCTATTGGATCGATGCGACACCATCCTTCCATGAGAAATGACATCATTTAGTGTTTTGTTGATGGTGGTGGAAAACGCTGTCTCAGGCGGTGCTCCAGAATCTCCCATAAGTGTTAATTTGGGTTGAGATCTGGTGACTGAGACGGCCATGGCATATGGTTTACACCGTTTTCATGCTCATCAAACCATTTAGTGACCACTCGTGCCCTGTGGATGGAGGCAATGTCGCCCACTCCCATCTGGGTAGAAATGATTCACCATAGGTTGGCGTTTACCTGGCCCTCTAAGGGGTTGAGTGGACATAAACCATGCCAGGAAAAAGCACCACACACCATAACAGAGCCTCCAGAACCCTCATTTACTCAAGTGTTTCCATTATTTTGGCAGTTACCTGTACACGTTTGGAATGATAAGAAAGGAACGTTGCAGAGAGGGGTTCCCTAAAGCACATACAGATGAGACCAGGCTAGAATTGTCCCCCAATCTCTCCTTCCTCCCTAACCACTACCAGAACCTCATGCCTATCCTCACCCCTAACCCAAGACCTTCCACCCCGTCCACCTCTCTACCCCCTTTTCCTCCAAGCCCAAAACCCTGGGAGCCAGACCAACTCCCACCAAAGGTGCTATAATACCCTGGGTGTCGGGCGCAAACCGCTCAGTAACACTACAACCCCCCAAAGGCAGCTCCTGTTACGTGACTGTATATCGAGCTGGATCCACAGCTCCACGGTCAGGAGAGACCAACCGGTCCGACCGTCCAACCGTGGCTCGACCACTCAGTGCACGGTCTCTCCACCTCTTCTGCTGTAATTGTTCTAAATGTGTACTGTATGTCTCCAGCTGTTTTAGGAAGACCGAAAATAAAAGCCAAGCTGTTTTGGAAGTTCCACGGTTGTTGTTTTTTTTTGAGTTTACACCGCTTTACCAGGCTACTATCGTACATTCCCTTGGACTTTTCCACAACACTTACAGAGCATAGTAAGAGAACATAATGGTTAGAGGTAATTCAATAAACGTTGGTGGCCACAGAAGAACTACGGAATCTGGAAAGACGTTCATGAAATAATGTCTTCAGGTGATTGCGTCGTTCAGGCTTTCAAGCACAGACTGAAATGTTACGTTTTAACAACTTAGACAACCCTGTCCTTTTTTTCGTTGTGTTGAGTTGGAGATGACGGGAAAGTTTTAAAAAAAAGTCATGACCACTCGTTTTGGCAAGTACACGGGATTAGTGTTTCATGATGTCATGCGTAATCTGAGCGCAGTTCACCCCCACTTTGAGGACGTTGTTAGCAAGTGGGGGGCAAGAGTTTAGCAATGGCCTGCTTTTGTCCATTCAGTGTGAGGTTAACCCCTTCACTTCCTCTTTTTTTGTATGCCGCCACCTGAATTTCATCATTTGATTTGAAAAGAGGTAATACTCGCATGGCTAAGGTCTCTCCCCTCGCTCTATTACTACCATCCTCATTGAAACTCACTCAACAGTTTCGGTATAGCACTGGGATACAGCACCCGCTGTATGACTGGGAGTTTCTGTCTGTTCTTTTTCTGTTCAATTAGTCTGGATTTAAATTGTCTTGAATTATCTTGGTAGGTTACTGAGAGTGAATTTGTCCATAGACAAAAATCTGAAGAAGATTGACATAATGATAAAGTAGGGCCTATTACGGAACAGTTCTTTCTGAATCGCGCCTTATCGTATGTCAGAGGTATGTCATTTGCAGTAGTCTTGTTTTGCATTTCGTAATGGTTTGGTGACACCTTATTTGCTGTATGTATGGTAAATCAACAATTTTCACTGCATTTTGTACATGAGAAATACTGCCAATTGTCTGTTGTATTTCCGTGATACAGTCTCCTTTTGATAGCTGTTTTTTAGATGCATCCACACGTTCTACCCATTATCTTGATGTCTGCATTCATGGAGGGAGCCCTGTCATTTCCCAATGGCTCGGTGGGCCCCCCTGTACACTGTCTTAGCCAGCAGCGCCTCCTACAGGCCAAGGGCCAATCTCACAGGTCAGAGGGGATCAGCCCAGGGGCCTGGTCAGAGGGGATGGAAAATGTGATTATTATTTTACCGTCAATGGACGGGGGAGAAAGGTGACTCTAGTCCTCATAACACTAGGTTTATCGTATGCAGCCAATCATCAGTTTGGAAAATATAGTTCAACCTCGGATAAAGTGGAGCTAAACCACGTAGTAAGCTAGTGTATGGCAGTTGATAGTTACATAGCAATTACTGTTGTGTTACTGGTCATGGAAGATTTGTCTAAGAATACGTACATAATGTTGATAGCTTGTTCATCTTGGTTGAAAGGGTTGATTTCAATTTGATTGCTTTGCATGCTTTGTCTTTCTTAGCCTCTCACTCGTACTCTCGCCATTCTCTATGGTCAAAGGTCAAGTGTTTAGGAATGGGCATGACTCCTGTTTGAGACTGCCCAGGTCACCGCTCCACTCCTCACCTTTTCCCCACAGTTACTATGAAGGCTGTTGGGAATTCCTTAGAATTCCAGGGTTTCCTGTTACAGGCCTGGGAGATGGGAGGACTAGTCGCATTGGGGCGCAACAACGTCAACCAGTGGAGGCTCCTCAGAGGAGGACGGTGAGGACCATGCTACTCAGTGAATTTCATACGAATAAAAATAGTGAACATTTTTAAAAGTTATCCTTTTTAGATAAATCTATAATGAATTTATCCATGTCACCAAATAACTGATTAAAACAGCACCCTCTAGGGTAGAATCCAGTGGTGGTCAGTGCCGTTCAAGATGAGGGAGGACGATTTATTTTTAATGAGCATGGCCTTATTTCTACTACACCATATTGGATGACTCTCATTCATATTCCATTCACCCAGTGCAATGTAACAGTGATAGGTTTAGGCTACTACATGATACAACATTTTTTCCTATACCCATCATGAGGTTGCTACAACCTAGCCTATGAATACAAGTTTATAACGTAGGTGCACACAGGTCGAGAGACAAATTTGAGGTGACACATGGACAGACAGTGACATTTAATGCCGCCTTGCACACTCTTGCCTGCATCTAGCTGATATAAGGTGTAATCATTAGTCCAACAGTTGCAAACTAAAGTTTCTATTGGACAAATTCAAGTATGTTTATCCCGGTTTTGTTCCGTTTGCTTCCGTTAAGAAACCTTTTTCAACAAAATCGACAGAATGAATACGCACAGTTCAATTTCATAGAAGCCACGTTGTATTCCTTCTCGCATCCTTGCGCTCTCCTCCTCTCACCTCTTCCCTTCGCTTGTGGACTTCAATGCACAACACATCAGCTGTATGTGACCAGGCAAAAAATCTTTCCAAGCCAAAACGCTACACACAGCCTACATCGTTGTCACCATATTAGCTAAAGTTAAAGTAACGTCATAGTCAACATAGCTAATAGAACTAATGCGTTAATAAACCTGCTACAATCATGCAGTAACATTACAGTGTATAGTCAGTAAGCAGTTACACCGGTGGGCCCCGGGGGCAATAATTGAGTGATACCAAAATCTTACCTTGACTTGGAAGAGTTCCAGTGTTGTGTTGGAAAGTCACAGCCAGCTAGCTAACATAGCACCCTGTCTGAGCAGGGTGTTTCAGTAGGCTAAACTAGTTAGCTGCATTTGCTAGTTAAGAAAGTGAAACTGAAAGTGAAAAAAATGACAATCTCTCCATTTGTCTCTTGTTTTCCCTTTATTTTTGAAGAAATACATTTGTTAAAAACTGTTCTACTCACCACAATTTATACACTGCAGTGCTAGCTAGCTGTAGTTTATGCTTTCGTAAGAGCCATGAGCCTCCTAGGTTTTGTATTAAAGTCAACGTATCCAGAGGAGGACGGAAGCTAGCTGTCCTCAGGCTACACCATGGCGCTACCCTACAGTGCTGTTGAGGCTACTGTAGACCTTCTTTGCAAAATAGTGTGTTTTAATCAGTTATTTGGTAATGTGATTTATATTTAGTATCGTTTTATCTTTTAAGGATACATTTTATTATGTTTTACCATTTACATTTTTATGAAATTCATTGAGGAGGATGGACCTTCCCCTCCTCCTCTGAGGAGCCTCCACTAGAGCACCATGGTGTAGCTGGAGGACAGCTATTTTCCATTCTCTTTTTTTCAATGCATAACCTAGGAGGCTCATGGTTCTCACCCCTGTCCATATACTTACACAGTATTTATTTATGACTTCCGGAGGACGTCCTCCAACTTATCAGAGCTCTTGGAGTACGAACGATCTTGTCCATCCAATCAAAGGATCAGCGAATGAATCTAGTACTGAAAGCAGAAGCTACAGATAGCTAGCACTGCAGTGCATAAAGTGTGGTGGGTAGTTCACTCGGAGAGAAAGACAATTCAACAGTTGAGAGCGTGCAGATGCGAGAAGGAATTATATGAGAATGAACAAAGAGTTGATGCTGTATGTAGCTGCTATGAAAGTGAACTGTGTGTGCGGGTGATCAGGGATGTATTTACTACTGCACCGCCTGGTACGGCAACTGCACAAGCCCGCAACCACAGGGCTTTCCAGAGGGTGGTACGGTCTGCCCAACGAAACACCGGGGGCACACTGCCTGCCCTCCAGGACACTGCCTGCCCTCCAGCACCCGATGTCACAGGAAGGCCTAAAAGATCATCAAGGACATCAACCAACCGAGCCACGGTATGTTCACCCCGCTATCATCCAGAAGGCGAGGTCCGTACAGGTGCATCAAACCTGTGACCAAGAGACTGAAAAACAGCTTCTGTCTCAAATCCATCACTAGCCAGCTACCACCCGGTTACTCAACTCTGCCCTATATACAGTGCATTCGAAAAGTATTCAGACCCCTTAACTTTTTCCACACTTTGTAACTCTACAGTCTTATTCTATAATGGATTCAATTGTTTCCCCCCTCATAAATCTACAGTACACACAATACCCCATAATTACAAATCAAAAACTGTTTTTAGAAATGTTTGCAAACGTATTAAAAATAAAAACGGAAATATCACATTTACATAAGTATTCAAACCCTTTACTCAGTACTTTGTTGAAGCATGTTTGGCAGCGATTACAGCCTCGAGTCTTCTTGGGTATGACGCTACGAGCTTGGCACACCTGTATTTGAGGAGTTTCTCACATTCTTCTCTGCAGATCCTCTCAAACTCTGTCAGGTTGGACAGCTATTTTCCGGTCTCTTCAAAGATGTTCGATCAGGTTCAAGTCCGGGCTCTGGCTGGGCCACTCAAGGACATTCAGAGACTTGTCCCGAAGCCATTCCTGTGTTGTCTTGGCTGTGTGCTTAGGGTCGCTGTCCTATTGGAAGGAGAACCTCTGCCCCAGTCTGAGGTGCTGAGCGCTCTGGAGCAGGTTTTCATCAAGTATCTCTCTGTACTTTGCTCCGTTCATCTTTCCCTCGATCCTGGCTAGTCTCCCAGTCCCTGCCGCTGAAAAACATCCCCACAGCATGATGCTGCCACCACCATGCTTCACCATAGGGATGGTGCCAGGTTTCCTCCAGACGCGACGCTTGGCCTTCAGGCCAAAGAGTTCAATCTTGGTTTCATCAGACAACAAATCTTGTTTCTCATGGTCTGAGAGTCTTTAGGTGTCTTTTGGCAAACTCCAAGTGTTGTCATGTGCCTTTTACTGAGGAGTGGCTTCCGTCTGGTCACTCTAGCATAAAGGCCTGATTGGTGGAGTGCTGCAGAGATGGTTCTGGAATGTTCTCCCATCTCCACAGAGAAACTCTTGGGGACCTTTAAAGCTGTAGAAATGTTTTGGTACCCTTCCCCAGATCTGTGCCACGACACAATCCTGTCTCGGAGCTCTATGAACAATTCCTTTGACCTCATGGCTTGGTTTTTGCTCTGACATGCACTGTGAACTGTGGGACCTTATATAATAGGTGTGTGCTTTTCCTAATCATGTCCAATCAATTGAATTTACCACAGGTGGACTCCAAGTTGTAGAAACATCAACGATGATCAATGGAAACAGGATGCACCTGAGCTCAATTTCGAGTCTCCTAGGAAAGGGTCTGAATACTTATGTAAAAAAGGTATTTCTGTTTAAAAAAATATATACATTTACAAACATTTCTAAAAACTTGTTTTCGTTTTGTCATTATGAAAAAAATTTTTTTATCCATTTTAAGGCTGTAACGTAACAAAATATGGAAAACGGGAAGGGGTCTGAATACTTTCCAAATGCACTGTAATTTAAAATTTTGGCCCAAAAATATATTTCTTTGTCATGTTGTCTTGCAGTATTACTTACCAGCCTTGTTGCAAACAGAATGGATGATTTGAAGTGGATTTTTTAAATACAGGCTTCCTTCTTTTCACTTTGTCAAACAGGCCAGTAATGAGTGAATGCAATGTTGTTGATCCTCTGTGTTTTCAAATATTGTGGTGGCAGCGTCATTTTATGGGTATGCTTGTCGCTGGGAGGGACTGGGAAGTTTGTCAGGATCAAAATAAATATGAAAAGAGCAAAGCCCAGCTAAAACGTTAGATTAAACCCTGCCTCAGTCTTCTGAATCCCTAACCCTGGGGATACAGCTTTATTTTTCAGCAGTACAATTACACACATTTTAATGCCAAAGACACACCATAATGGCAAAAGGTGTTAAGTGATCCTGAATGGCCCAGTGTCAGTCCTTAAGAGATATGCAATCAATATTAATTTGGAACAATTCCCCCCAAAATGATTTCACTTTGAAAATGTGGAGTACGTGTGTCATTTTTATTGTTTCTTTTTCTCTTTTCAGGTGTTCTCTGCCTGTGTCTTGTCAGTGTTCGGGAATCCCATGATATCTCGCTGTCTTCAATTGATCCTAAAGAACAGGACTAGAGACAGTTATTATACTGTAATAACCGTTCTTCATGACATAGGTTTATAAATAATTGTACATTTTTTAAAAATCTACTGCGGTCTTTGAACCAGGTTTCTCTTGAAATTTGTATTTAAAAAAAAATAGATTATGTTTCAATAAATAAAGGTTTTACTGTGTCTAACACAACCTAGAGAGCTAACTGGGAGCTAGTGTACAGGCTACTCAGTCAGTAAAACTATTGTTTTTCTTCACCTCAACACAGACATGAAGACAAAGACACAGAATAGGTCAGGTTGCAGACTGTTTATATACCATTAAGTACCATGACAACACTATGTAGACTAGACACACTAAACACACTATAAGCTAGACGCATGCTGACCAATAAAATTAGGCATCAGATTCACAAGGAGAGATGCATCACATTTAGAGAGGGTCATAGATAGAAGATCAACTCTACAAGGTTTCAGTCACAGTGATACGTTTCCACAGAGGTTTCTAGTTAGGGATCTAAACTCCAGTAAAAGGCATGGAAGCACACGACAATGGATCACCACCTGACACATTTCATAGTACAGTACATTTTGATACAGTCTGTAAAAGGATCACCAGTGACAGGTTAGCAGCTAAGGCGACAAGATGAACGTTTATCTACCTAGGAGGTAATCTGGTTTCAAAACAGTCGGTCTTCCATCCCTTAGAATACATCACTTTGTCTTTAATACTTCATCTTTAAGTGCGATAACGTTAGCTCATATCTACTGTAACAGATACCTTGACAACACTAAGTCAGGTGTCAAATGAGGCTGTGAACTACAATTTCCCAATGCCCTCCACAACAAACTGCAAGTGCTGGTGTTCACATGTTCACTAGGCATTAGCCTGCTGTATACTTGAGATCCCAGTAGGGTTAGTCCATAGGGTGTACATGAGGTCCAAAACAAGACAACAAAGACCACACTATTAAGGTGAAATAAAACAATGCCGAACTACAAGAGGACATGAGATCATGGGGCGAGTCTCCACCCTCAGGAAGTGAGATCATATGGCGGCTCTCCGCCCACAGGAATTGAGGTGTTGTTACATGTCGTGGAGGACTTCCAGCACCGTGGAGATGGACCAGGCCTGGGATTCGCAGCTGAAGGGGCAATTCTGTCCGTTTTCATTGGTCAGCTCTGGCAGACCCTTCCAACTAGACCTGGGGGGTTAGAAGAGACATGGATGGGTGTTCAAATAGTGTGCGTAAATGTGTGTGTGTGTGTGTGTGACTGTGTGAATTTACCTCTCCAGGTGGACATAATGCTGAGAGAGAATGCTCTTCACCAGGTACACTGTCTGGTCATAGGTCTCCTTCCCAAGCTTCTTGGCAAAATAGAGCTTTGCTCGAAGGAAGTACCCAATTGGCCACAGCCACTCCTAAAAAAACAAACAAGTCATTAAACCCAACAGATCAATTCAATACAACTTTATTTATCCGCTCAGGAGCATTGCCATTAGAAGGTGAACAAGAACTCCTCATTTAAGGTGTGTTACAACTCCAATCCTGAGTGAGGCACACTCACCGGTCCTTGGTGGTAGTTGAAGCCTCTGGCCACGTTGTAGTTGTCGTTATCCAGAGCGTTGTCATAGACACCACAGTACACCATATCACTGGGGGAGAAATAAACGTGATGTCAGTAGTATACAAGCCAAGAAAATATATATAGAAAATGAATCAGTAAATGAAGAGGGGCCAGGAGCTTTTCCTGACAATATGACCTGAATAGGAAAAACTTGGCCCTACTAATAATAATGACTAATAGCTGTAGGTATCTTACTCTGGATCCAAGGTCTTCATTCCCAGAGGTCCTAGCAGCTTCTTCTCAGCGACCTCCAGGGCCTTCCAGGCTCTCTCCACCGTGAACAATTCAGGAGCCTCAAGGACAAAATAGAGAAAATACTCAACTCATTAATACTTCACAAACTCCACCCCAGTTCTTTAGATAGAAAACAATGTCAAGAAAACAATGTTTTGTATATACACTAGATAAATTACAGGGGGCGCTGTATTGAAGCCACCGCGCCGCCATCTTGGCACTCCCCCACCATTGTAAAAAACATATTGGCAGCTATAGAAATGCATTTATTCATGTCTACATTTGTTTTGCCACGTTTATTCTATTACAGACACCTTAATGAATACTTTAAAATTATATTATGTGAGCTAAACATAAAGATTTAAAATGAAAAGACATATAAAAACATTTACCTTAAAATATGATTTTTTGAAAGTTTTAACCCCAGGGGTACGGGGAATGCTGTCGGGGGTATGCCAAATAAAAATGTGATTGACTAAAAATAAAAATATTTTATCATTTTTGAGTATCACTTCATATTTTCAAGCATGGTGGTGGCTGCATTATGTTATTGGTATGCTTGACATTGGCAAGGACTAGGGAGTTTTTTTTAGGATAAAACTAAACGGAATAGAGCTAAGCTACCCGAACTGCATGGTCGAAGCGGGAGAAGAAGAGAAGCTCACTCCTAGTCTGTCAAAACGTCCAAACGGTCTAAACCAGGTATTCCCAAACTTGGGTACAATGTCGTCGGGGGTACGCCAAATAAAAACGTGATTCACATTTAAAAAATATATATATTTAATTTTCAAACAGTCCATTTATATTTTCCAAGGTTTTTTTCTCACCTGAATAACCTTGTTTTACTGGCAAAAATAAAATGAAACCATCTAGTGTTCAGCGAAATAACAACACAATGTCAAATACAGGTAGCCTAGTCAAATAATTAACATCCAATCACATTAACCGTTCCTCTCTGGTGGGAATTCCACCAACGGTCCGTATGTAGCCAAACAGTAAGGCCGCATCCATAGAGACACATACCAGCTCTACTGGTAGTACTGCTACTACCAGCAGTACTACACCTGCACCTGTCGACGACACAAGTTGTTCTGCTTCCACGAGCACATCCAATGCTAGCGTCAGTAATTCTACATTTGTTGTTAGCCCAGCTAGCATGGACACTGACAGTTGTGAATCTGATGCAGCCAAAGAGCTACTGCCCCCTTACCCGGGAAAGCACCGAACAACAGACCGGGACGTTGGACCATCGAAGAGGCGCAAATATGATGACAATATGATAACTACATTGATTTGGGGTTCACTTATATTGGGAGTAGTGCCTTTCCTCAGCCACAGTGTGTTATATGTGCAAAAGTACTATCTCACAACTCGATGAAACCTTCACTCTTGCGCAGACATTTAGAAACAAAACATGCCAATTTGAAAAATAAGCCACAGGAGTTTTTTGAGCGAGAATTAAGATGACTTTCGAGTAGTAAGACATGTATAAAAGTAACAGATACCATTAATAAGAAGGGGCTAGAAGCGTATTATATGGTGAGCTACCAAGTGGCTAGCACAGGCAAGCCCCATACTATTGTGGAGGACTTAATTCTTCCTGCTGCCGCGGATACGGCTGGGACAATGCTGGGGGAAAAGGCCAAAAAAACTATACAGACAATGCCTTCATCAAACAGCACTGTTTCACGACGCATCAGTGACATGTCAGGAGATGTTTTGAAAAAATTACTGCTTAACATACAAGCCAGTGAATTCTATGCGTTACAGCTGGATGAATCAACAGACGTGGCGGGCCTGGCACAGCTCCTGGTATATGTCCGTTACGTTTATGGGGGGTCAATTAAGGAAGACATCCTCTTCTGCAAACCACTGGAAACCAGGACAACAGGAGAGGATACTTTTAAAGTACTGGACAGCTTTGTGACATCAAATGGACTTTGGTGGTCAAGATGTGTCGGTATCTGTATTGATGGCGCAAAAGCCATGACAGGGAGATATAGTGGAGTGGTAACGCGCATGCAAGCAGTTGCTCCCGACACCACTTGGGTACACTGCAGCATCCACCTTGGCTTGGCTCCCACCTTCCCTTGGCTCTTGCTGCCAAGGGAATGCCTGACAGGTTGAAAAACGTTTTGGACACAACAGTGAAAATGGGTAACTTTGTTAAGGAAAGGCCCCTGAACTCATGTGTATTTTCTGCACTATGTAATGATATGGGCAGCAACCATGTTACGCTTTTACAACATACAGAAGTGCGCTGGTTATCTGTTTTTTCTCACCTGAATGATCTGAATCTAGGATTACAGGGACTCTCCGCAACTATATTCAATGTGTGGGACAAAATTGAGGCTATGATTAAGAAGTTGGAGCTCTTCTCTGTCTGCATTAACAAGGACAACACACAGGTCTTTCCATTGTTGTATGATTTTTTGGTGTGCAAATCAACTCAAGTTTACGGACAACGTTAAATGTGATTTAGCGAAGCACCTGAGTGAGTTGGGTGCACAATTACGCAGGTACTTTCCCGAAAAGGATGACACAAACAACTGGATTCGTTATGCCTTTTATGCCCTGCCTCCAGTCCACTTACCGATATCTGAACAAGAGAGCCGCATCAAAATTGCAACAAGCGGTTCTGTGAAAATGTTATTTAATCATATTTCTGGATTGGGCTGCGCTCAGAGTATCCTGCCTCGGGCAAATCGCGCTGTTAAGACACTGATGCCCTTTGCAACCACGTACCTATGTGAGAGTGGATTCTCAGCCCTCACTAGCATGAAAACTAAATACAGGCACAGACTGTGTGTTGAAAATGATTTAAGACTGAGACTCTCTCCAATACAACCCAACATTGCAGAGTTATGTGCATCCTTTCAAGCACACCCTTCTCATTAACCTGTGGTGAGTTATTCACAAATACGTTTTCATATGTAAGATGGTTAAATAAAGAGCAAAATTATTGATTATTATTTGTGCCCTGGTCCTATAAGAGCTCTTTGTCACTTCCCACGAGCCGGGTTGTGACAAAAACTCACACTCATTCTTATGTTTAATAAATGTATCATATAGTGTGTGTCAGGATTACAATGATGGCAAAAAACAACATTTGAGAGTGCGCTGACCCTGGTGCTAGAGGGGGTACACAGCTGGAGGTTGAATGTTTCGAAGGCGTACGGGACTATAGAAAGTTTGGGAACCACTGCTGTAGATCATTGCAAGAAAAGGGCTAAGGACCCGTCTTGGGGTCAATTCCATTTCAATCAGTCGATTCTGGAAGTAAACTGAAATTCCAATGAGAGAGAAAGAACAGGAAACCGGGCACGAGCTGACGCCACTCTGATAGCAACTCACCACCACCATGGCGATGCAAAAGTTGGGCCTGAGCTGGTAGTCACACCAGGGGCTGGAGGCTTCGTGGCTGTCCTTGTAAATGCCTCTCTTGTGGACCAGGTCGGGGTGCTTCTCGTCGGGGTCCTTCTCGTCGTGGGACACGTAGAAGTTCTTCTCAAAGTTGACCTGGATCTTATGGTTCCAATCCTCATAGGACACCTTCAACTCTTTACCTGCCAGGGAAAACAATCATGGTGAAAACATTGTTATTCTATGTCTAATTAAAGAAAGGGAAGTCGGGTACGTGTGTGTTTGCATACAATAGAATGTGTGTGTGTGCGCTTGTGCCCAGGCAGCACTCACCGTCCCGATGTATTTTCATGGAGCTGTGGGGGAACAGGCCCTTCTTATGGAGCTCCACCAGCCAGCGCACCGCAGACTTACTGAGGCCCACCATCTCCACCGCTGACCCATCTCTGGAGACACACACAACCAGGGACATGAGTCAAATCAGATCAAATGAAACATGAATCCATTGTGCATTTACAACAGCTTAATGTTTGAAGAATAATACGTTTGCCTCACAGTTTGGTTTACGTTGTGTTTTATTGTATCGTTTTGTATTCTAGTCTATTATATTGGCGGTCTATGACGATAAAGGTCTTAACCTGGGTGTGGCGGGCGTGCCCTTGTTGCGAGCTCTGTCACTCTCTCCCATTTTGTCCATCCACGTTCCGCAGTTGAAACGGTTGCCGCCGTACACAAAGCCAGTATAACGATTCACTTTGGCCACAACATTGAAGCCTGGGAGCAAGGAGAACAATAATATACCACGTTTGCTGAAGCAAGACACCATGACAATGTTCCCCATAAGAACTAACATAATAACCAACTAGAGCTACCTTAAGGAATAACCGGGGCCCAGAAGGTAACGTAACCAGGAAAAACTCCTGGTCCTACTTATTAACTCAAAGTGTGAACGCAACCGGAGGTGACCGTGGCGGACTCACCCTCGTCCTTCATGTGCATGTCGATATTTGGTCCGGCGTTGCGCTCTCTGAAGTCAATACCCTGCATGTGACGTGTCATGGCCTCATGGATGACATCACAAAGGGGCTGTGTGAACGAGAACTGAAACACACGAGGATGACGTGAGACTGTGCCCCTGCTTGATGTCCTGTAGGTCTTTGTGTGGACATGTGTGGATTTATGCACAATGTGTGTGAGAGAGAGAGATGGGAGAGTGTGTGAGAGAGAGAGAGATGGGAGAGTGTGTGTGAGAGAGAGATGGGAGAGTGTGTGAGAGAGAGAGATGTGAGAGTGTGTGAGAGAGAGAGATGGGAGAGTGTGTGAGAGAGAGAGATGGGACAGTGTGAGAGAGAGAGAGATGTGAGAGTGTGTGAGAGAGATGGGAGAGTGTGTGTGAGAGAGAGATGTGAGAGTGTGTGAGAGAGAGATGGGAGAGTGTGTGAGAGAGAGTTGTGAGAGTGTGTGAGAGAGAGAGATGGGAGAGTGTGTGAGAGAGGGATGGGAGAATGTGTGAGAGAGAGTTGTGAGAGTGTGTGAGAGAGTGATGGGAGAGTGTGTGAGAGAGAGAGATGTGAGAGTGTGTGAGAGAGAGATGTGAGAGTGTGTGAGAGATAGAGATGGGAGAGTGTGTGAGAGAGAGAGACGTGAGAGTGTGTGAGAGAGAGAGACGTGAGAGTGTGTGAGAGAGAGAGACGTAAGAGTGTGTGAGAGAGAGAGGTGTGAGAGTGTGTGAGAAAGAGATGTGAGAGTGTGTGAGAGAGAGAGATGTGAGAGTGTGTGAGAGAGAGAGATGGGAGAGTGTGTGAGAGAGAGAGATGTGAGAGTGTGTGAGAGAGAGAGATGGGACAGTGTGTGTGAGAGAGAGATGGGACAGTGTGTGAGTGAGAGAGATGTGAGAGTGTGTGAGAGAGAGAGATGTGAGAGTGTGTGAGAGAGAGATGGGAGAGTGTGTGAGAGAGAGAGATGGGAGAGTGTGTGAGAGATAGAGATGTGAGAGTGTGTGAGAGAGATGGGAGAGTGTGTGAGAGAGAGAGATGTGAGAGTGTGTGGGAGAGCGATGGGAGAGTGTGTGAGAGAGAGAGATGTGAGAGTATGTGAGAGAGAGATGGGAGAGTGTGTGAGAGAGAGATGTGAGAGTGTGTGAGAGAGAGAGATGTGAGAGTGTGTGAGAGAGAGAGATGGGAGAGTGTGTGAGAGAGAGATGGAAGAGTGTGTGAGAGAAAGAGATGTGAGAGTGTGTGAGAGAAAGAGATGTGAGAGTGTGTGAGAGAGAGTTGTGAGAGTGTGTGAGAGAGAGAGAGAGATGGGAGAGTGTGTGAGAGAGAGAGAGATGTGAGAGTGTGTGAGAGAGAGAGATGTGTGAGAGAGAGAGAGAGATGTGAGAGTGTGTGTGAGAGAGAGATGTGAGAGTATGTGAGAGAGAGAGATGGGAGAGTGTGTGAGAGAGAGAGATGTGAGAGTGGTGAGAGAGAGATGGGAGAGTGTGTGAGAGAGAGAGATGGGAGAGTGTGTGAGAGAGAGAGATGGGAGAGTGTGTGAGAGAGAGAGATGGGAGAGTGTGTGAGAGAGAGAGATGGGAGAGTGTGTGAGTGAGAGAGATGGGAGAGTGTGTGAGAGAGAGAGATGGGAGAGTGTGTGAGAGAGAGATGGGAGAGTGTGTGAGAGAGAGAGATGGTAGAGTGTGTGAGAGAGAGAGATGGTAGAGTGTGTGAGAGAGAGATGGGAGAGTGTGTGAGAGAGAGAGGTGGGAGAGTGTGTGAGAGAGAGATGTAAGAGTGTGTGAGAGAGAGAGATGGGAGAGTGTGTGAGAGAGAGAGATGGGAGAGTGTGTGAGAGAGAGATGGGAGAGTGTGTGAGAGAGAGAGATGTGAGAGTGTGTGAGAGAGAGAGATGGGAGAGTGTGTGAGAGAGAGAGATGGGAGAGTGTGTGAGAGAGAGATGGGAGAGTGTGTGAGAGAGAGAGATGTGAGAGTGTGTGAGAGAGAGATGGGAGAGTGTGTGAGAGAGAGTTGTGAGAGTGTGTGAGAGAGAGAGATGGGAGAGTGTGTGAGAGAGAGAGATGGGAAGGTGTGTGAGAGAGAGAGATGTGTGAGAGAGAGAGAGAGATGTGAGAGTGTGTGTGAGAGAGAGATGTGAGAGTATGTGAGAGAGAGAGATGGGAGAGTGTGTGAGAGAGAGAGATGTGAGAGTGGTGAGAGAGAGGTGTGAGAGTGTGTGAGAGAGAGAGATGGGAGAGTGTGTGAGAGAGAGATGGGAGAGTGTGTGAGAGAGAGATGGGAGAGTGTGTGAGAGAGAGAGATGGTAGAGTGTGTGAGAGAGAGATGGGAGAGTGTGTGAGAGAGAGTTGTGAGAGTGGTGAGAGAGAGGTCTGAGAGTGTGTGAGAGAGAGAGATATGAGAGTGTGTGAGAGAGAGAGATGGGAGAGTGTGTGAGAGAGAGAGATGGGAGAGTGTGTGAGAGAGAGAGATGGGAGAGTGTGTGAGTGAGAGAGATGGGAGAGTGTGTGAGAGAGAGAGATGGGAGAGTGTGTGAGAGAGAGAGATGGGAGAGTGTGTGAGAGAGAGAGATGGGAGAGTGTGTGAGAGAGAGAGATGGTAGAGTGTGTGAGAGAGAGATGGGAGAGTGTGTGAGAGAGAGAGGTGGGAGAGTGTGTGAGAGAGAGAGATGTAAGAGTGTGTGAGAGAGTGAGATGGGAGAGTGTGTGAGAGAGAGAGATGGGAGAGTGTGTGAGAGAGAGAGATGGGAGAGTGTGTGAGTGATAGAGATGGGAGAGTGTGTGAGAGATAGAGATGGGAGAGTGTGTGAGAGAGAGAGATGTGAGAGATGTGAGAGTGTGTGAGAGAGAGAGATGGGAGAGTGTGTGAGAGAGATGGGAGAGTGTGTGAGAGAGAGAGATGGGAGAGTGTGTGAGAGACAGAGATGGGAGAGTGTGTGTGAGAGAGAGATGGGAGAGTGTGTGAGTGAATGTATTTATTAGGGAACCCCATTAGCTCTCCCTCTTCCTGGAGTCCAAACACATTAAGGCACTTACATCATCACATAACATTATTTAACCACTACATATCTACAATACAAAACGTATAATACCACCATACAACAATATTACAATGTACGTGTGTGTGTAGATTGTGCTTATGTATATGTGTGTGGGTGTATATACTGTATGTGTACATGTGGGAGTGTGTGTGTGAGAGAGAAAGATGAAGAATGTGTGCCTGGTTGTGCATTTATGTGTTTATGCATGTGTGCGTGTGTGTGTCTAGGTGTGTGTGGGTGTCTACATGTGTGTGTCTACATGTGTGAGTGTGTGTGTCTACACATGTGAGTGGGTGTCTACACGTGTGTGTGTGGGTGTCTACATGTGTGTGTGTGGGTGTCTACATGTGTGAGTGTGTGTGTCTACACATGTGAGTGTGGGTGTCTACATGTGTGTGTGTGTGGGTGTCTACATGTGTGAGTGTGGGTGTCTACATGTGTGTGTCTACATGTGTGAGTGTGTGTGTCTACACATGTGAGTGTGGGTGTCTACATGTGTGTGTGTGTGGGTGTCTACATGTGTGTGTGTGTGTGGGTGTCTACATGTGTGTGTGTGTGGGTGTCTACATGTGTGTGTGTGTGGGTGTCTACATGTGTGTGTGTGTGGGTGTCTACATGCGTGTGTGTGTGTGGGTGTCTACATGCGTGTGTGTGTGTGGGTGTCTACATGTGTGTGTGTGGGTGTCTACATGTGTGTGTGTGTGGGTGTCTACATGCGTGTGTGTGTGTGTGGGTGTCTACATGTGTGTGTGGGTGTCTACACGTGTGTGAGTGGGTGTCTACATGTGTGTGTGTGGGTGTCTACATGCGTGTGTGTGGGTGTCTACATGTGTGTGTGTGGGTGTCTACACGTGTGTGTGTGGGTGTCTACATGTGTGAGTGTGTGGGTGTCTACATGTGTGTGTGTGTGGGTGTCTACATGTGTGTGTGGGTGTCTACACGTGTGTGAGTGGGTGTCTACATGTGTGTGTGTGTGGGTGTCTACATGTGTGTGTGTGTGGGTGTCTACATGCGTGTGTGTGGGTGTCTACATGTGTGTGTGTGGGTGTCTACATGCGTGTGTGTGGGTGTCTACATGTGTGTGTGTGGGTGTCTAAATGTGTGTGTGTGGGTGTCTACATGTGTGTGTGTGTGGGTGTCTACATGTGTGTGTGTGGGTGTCTACATGTGTGAGTGTGTGGGTGTCTACATGTGTGTGTGTGTGGGTGTCTACACGTGTGTGTGTGGGTGTCTACACGTGTGTGTGTGGGTGTCTACATGTGTGTGTGGGTGTCTACATGTGTGTGTGTGGGTGTCTACATGTGTGTGTGTGGGTGTCTACATGCGTGTGTGTGAGTGGGTGTCTACATGTGTGTGTGTGTGAGTGTCTACATGTGTGTGTGTGTGGGTGTCTACATGTGTGTGTGTGTGGGTGTCTACATGCGTGTGTGTGAGTGGGTGTCTACATGCGTGTGTGTGAGTGAGTGTCTACATGTGTGTGTGTGTGAGTGTCTACATGTGTGTGTGTGTGGGTGTCTACATGTGTGTGTGTGTGGGTGTCTACATGTGTGTGTGAGTGGGTGTCTACATGTGTGTGTGTGTGTGGGTGTCTACACGTGTGTGTGTGGGTGTCTACACGTGTGTGTGTGGGTGTCTACATGTGTGTGTGGGTGTCTACATGTGTGTGTGTGGGTGTCTACATGTGTGTGTGTGGGTGTCTACATGCGTGTGTGTGAGTGGGTGTCTACATGTGTGTGTGTGTGAGTGTCTACATGTGTGTGTGTGTGGGTGTCTACATGTGTGTGTGTGTGGGTGTCTACATGTGTGTGTGTGTGGGTGTCTACATGCGTGTGTGTGAGTGGGTGTCTACATGTGTGTGTGTGTGAGTGTCTACATGTGTGTGTGTGTGGGTGTCTACATGTGTGTGTGAGTGGGTGTCTACATGTGTGTGTGAGTGGGTGTCTACATGTGTGTGTGTGTGGGTGTCTACATGTGTGTGTGGGTGTCTACACGTGTGTGTGTGGGTGTCTACATGTGTGTGTGTGTGGGTGTCTACACGTGTGTGTGTGGGTGTCTACACGTGTGTGTGTGGGTGTCTACACGTGTGTGTGTGGGTGTCTACATGTGTGAGTGAGTGGGTGTCTACATGTGTGTGTGAGTGGGTGTCTACATGTGTGTGTGTGTGGGTGTCTACACGTGTGTGTGTGGGTGTCTACACGTGTGTGTGTGGGTGTCTACACGTGTGTGTGTGGGTGTCTACATGTGTGTGTGAGTGGGTGTCTACATGTGTGTGTGAGTGGGTGTCTACATGTGTGTGTGTGTGGGTGTCTACACGTGTGTGTGTGTGGGTGTCTACACGTGTGTGTGTGGGTGTCTACATGTGTGTGTGAGTGGGTGTCTACATGTGTGTGTGAGTGGGTGTCTACATGTGTGTGTGTGTGGGTGTCTACATGTGTGTGTGTGTGGGTGTCTACATGCGTGTGTGTGAGTGGGTGTCTACATGCGTGTGTGTGTGAGTGTCTACATGTGTGTGTGTGTGGGTGTCTACATGCGTGTGTGAGTGGGTGTCTACATGCGTGTGTGTGTGGGTGTCTACATGTGTGTGTGTGTGGGTGTCTACATGTGTGTGTGAGTGGGTGTCTACATGTGTGTGTGTGTGAGTGTCTACATGTGTGTGTGTGAGTGTCTACATGTGTGTGTGTGTGGGTGTCTACATGTGTGTGTGTGTTGGTGTCTACATGTGTGTGGGTGTGGGTGTCTAAATGTGTGTGTGTGTGGGTGTCTACATGTGTGTGTGAGTGTGGGTGTCTACATGTGTGTGTGTGGGTGTCTACATGTGTGTGTGTGGGTGTCTACATGTGTGTGTGTGGGTGTCTACATGTGTGTGTGTGGGTGTCTACATGTGTGTGTGTGTGGGTGTCTACATGTGTGTGTGTGTGGATGTCTACATGTGTGTGTGTGTGGGTGTCTACATGTGTGTGTGTGTGAGTGTCTACATGTGTGTGTGTGTGGGTGTCTACACGTGTGTGTGTGGGTGTCTACACGTGTGTGTGTGGGTGTCTACACGTGTGTGTGTGGGTGTCTACATGTGTGTGTGTGGGTGTCTACATGTGTGTGTGTGGGTGTCTACATGTGTGTGTGTGGGTGTCTACATGTGTGTGTGTGAGTGTCTACATGTGTGTGTGTGAGTGTCTACATGCGTGTGTGTGTGGGTGTCTACATGTGTGTGTGTGTGTGGGTGTCTACATGTGTGTGTGTGTGTGTGGGTGTCTACATGTGTGTGTGTGTGGGTGTCTACATGTGTGTGTGTGGGTGTCTACACGTGTGTGTCTGGGTGTCTACATGTGTGAGTGTCTACATGTGTGTGTGTGTGGGTGTCTACATGTGTGTGTGTGTGTGTGTGTGTCTACATGTGTGTGTGTGTGGGTGTCTACATGTGTGTGTGTGGGTGTCTACATGTGTGTGTGTGTGGGTGTCTACATGTGTGTGTGTGGGTGTCTACATGTGTGTGTGTGGGTGTCTACACGTGTGTGTGTGGGTGTCGACATGTGTGAGTGTGTGGGTGTCTACATGTGTGTGTGTGGGTGTCTACATGTGTGAGTGGGTGTCTACATGTGTGTGTGGGTGTCTACATGTGTGTGTGTGGGTGTCTACACGTGTGTGTGTGGGTGTCTACATGTGTGTGTGTGGGTGTCTACATGTGTGAGTGGGTGTCTACATGTGTGAGTGGGTGTCTACATGTGTGAGTGTGGGTGTCTACATGTGTGAGTGGGTGTCTACATGTGTGAGTGGGTGTCTAAATGTGTGAGTGTGTGTGTCTACATGTGTGTGTGTGGGTGTCTACACGTGTGTGTGTGGGTTTCTACATGTGTGAGTGTGTGTGTCTACATGTGTGTGTGTGGGTGTCTACATGTGTGAGTGGGTGTCTACATGTGTGAGTGTGTGTGTCTACATGTGTGAGTGTGTGTGTCTACATGTGTGTGTGTGGGTGTCTACACGTGTGTGAGTGGGTGTCTACATGTGTGAGTGGGTGTCTACATGTGTGAGTGTGTGTGTCTACATGTGTGTGTGGGTGTCTACATGTGTGAGTGTGTGTGTCTACATGTGTGTGTGTGGGTGTCTACACGTGTGTGTGTGGGTGTCTACATGTGTGAGTGGGTGTCTACACGTGTGTGTGTGGGTGTCTACATGTGTGAGTGGGTGTCTACATGTGTGTGTGTGGGTGTCTAAATGTGTGTGTGTGGGTGTCTACATGTGTGAGTGGGTGTCTACACGTGTGTGTGTGGGTGTCTACATGTGTGTGTGTGGGTGTCTACATGTGTGAGTGGGTGTCTACACGTGTGTGTGTGGGTGTCTACATGTGTGAGTGTGGGTGTCTACACGTGTGTGTGTGGGTGTCTACATGTGTGTGAGTGGGTGTCTACATGTGTGAGTGGGTGTCTACACGTGTGTGTGTGGGTGTCTACATGTGTGAGTGGGTGTCTACACGTGTGTGTGTGGGTGTCTACATGTGTGTGTGTGGGTGTCTACATGTGTGTGAGTGGGTGTCTACATGTGTGAGTGGGTGTCTACATGTGTGTGTGTGGGTGTCTACATGTGTGTGAGTGGGTGTCTACATGTGTGAGTGGGTGTCTACATGTGTGTGTGTGGGTGTCTACATGTGTGTGTGTGGGAGTCTACATGTGTGTGTGTGGGTGTCTAAATGTGTGAGTGGGTGTCTACATGTGTGTGTGTGGGTGTCTACACGTGTGTGAGTGGGTGTCTACATGTGTGTGTGTGGGTGTCTAAATGTGTGAGTGGGTGTCTACACGTGTGTGTGTGGGTGTCTACACGTGTGTGAGTGGGTGTCTACATGTGTGTGTGTGGGTGTCTACATGTGTGTGAGTGGGTGTCTACATGTGTGAGTGGGTGTCTACATGTGTGAGTGGGTGTCTACACGTGTGTGTGTGGGTGTCTACATGTGTGAGTGGGTGTCTACACGTGTGTGTGTGGGTGTCTACACGTGTGTGTGTGGGTGTCTACATGTGTGAGTGGGTGTCTACATGTGTGAGTGGGTGTCTACATGTGTGAGTGGGTGTCTACACGTGTGAGTGTGGGTGTCTACATGTGTGAGTGGGTGTCTACATGTGTGTGTGGGTGTCTACATGTGTGAGTGGGTGTCTACATGTGTGTGTGTGGGTGTCTACATGTGTGAGTGTGGGTGTCTACACGTGTGTGTGGGTGTCTACATGTGTGTGTGTGGGTGTCTACATGTGTGTGTGTGGGTGTCTACACGTGTGTGTGTGGGTGTCTACACGTGTGAGTGGGTGTCTACATGTGTGTGTGTGGGTGTCTACACGTGTGTGTGTGGGTGTCTACATGTGTGAGTGTGGGTGTCTACATGTGTGAGTGGGTGTCTACACGTGTGTGTGGGTGTCTACATGTGTGTGTGTGGGTGTCTACATGTGTTGAGTGGGTGTCTACATGTGTGAGTGGGTGTCTACACGTGTGTGTGTGGGTGTCTACACGTGTGTGAGTGGGTGTCTACACGTGTGTGTGTGGGTGTCTACATGTGTGTGTGTGGGTGTCTACACGTGTGTGTGTGGGTGTCTACACGTGTGAGTGTGGGTGTCTACATGTGTGTGTGTGGGTGTCTACATGTGTGTGTGTGGGTGTCTACATGTGTGTGTGTGGGTGTCTACATGTGTGTGTGTGGGTGTCTACATGTGTGTGTGTGGGTGTCTACATGTGTGTGTGTGGGTGTCTACACGTGTGTGTGTGGGTGTCTACATGTGTGAGTGGGTGTCTACATGTGTGAGTGGGTGTCTACACGTGTGTGTGTGTGGGTGTCTACACGTGTGTGAGTGGGTGTCTACATGTGTGTGTGTGGGTGTCTACATGTGTGTGTGTGGGTGTCTACACGTGTGTGTGTGGGTGTCTACACGTGTGAGTGTGGGTGTCTACATGTGTGAGTGGGTGTCTACATGTGTGAGTGGGTGTCTACACGTGTGTGTGTGTGGGTGTCTACACGTGTGTGAGTGTGGGTGTCTACACGTGTGTGAGTGGGTGTCTACATGTGTGTGTGTGGGTGTCTACAAGTGTGTGTGTGGGTGTCTACATGTGTGTGTGTGGGTGTCTACACGTGTGTGTGTGTGGGTGTCTACATGTGTGAGTGGGTGTCTAAATGTGTGTGTGTGGGTGTCTACACGTGTGTGTGTGTGTGGGTGTCTACATGTGTGTGTGTGGGTGTCTACAAGAGTGTGAGTGGGTGTCTACACGTGTGTGTGTGTGTGTGGGTGTCTACACGTGTGTGAGTGGGTGTCTACATGTTTGTGTGTGGGTGTCTACAAGTGTGTGAGTGGGTGTCTACACGTGTGTGTGTGGGTGTCTACATGTGTGAGTGGGTGTCTACATGTGTGTGTGTGGGTGTCTACATGTGTGTGTGTGTGGGTGTCTACATGTGTGTGTGGGTGTCTACATGTGTGTGTGGGTGTCTACACGTGTGTGTGTGTGGGTGTCTACATGTGTGTGTGTGTGGGTGTCTACACGTGTGTGAGTGTGGGTGTCTACATGTGTGAGTGGGTGTCTACACGTGTGTGTGTGTGGATGTCTACACGTGTGTGTGTGGGTGGGTGTCTAAATGTGTGAGTGTGGGTGTCTGCATGTGTGAGTGTGGGTGTCTACATGTGTGAGTGGGTGTCTACACGTGTGTGTGTGGGTGTCTAAATGTGTGAGTGTGGGTGTCTACATGTGTGAGTGTGGGTGTCTACATGTGTGTGTGTGTCTACACGTGTGAGTGTGGGTGTCTACACGTGTGAGTGGGTGTCTACACGTGTGTGTGTGTGGGTGTCTACATGTGTGAGTGGGTGTCTAAATGTGTGTGTGTGGGTGTCTACACATGTGTGTGTGTGGGTGTCTACATGTGTGTGTGTGGGTGTCTACATGTGTGTGTGTGGGTGTCTACATGTGTGTGTGTGTGTGTGTCTACATGTGTGTGTGTGTGTGGGTGTCTACATGTGTGTGTGTGTGTGTGTCTACATGTGTGTGTGTGTGGGTGTCTACATGTGTGTGTGTGTGTGTGTGTCTACATGTGTGTGTGTGTGTGGGTGTCTACATGTGTGTGTGTGTGTGTGTCTACACGTGTGTGTGTGTGGGTGTCTACATGTGTGAGTGGGTGTCTAAATGTGTGAGTGTGGGTGTCTACATGTGTGAGTGTGGGTGTCTACATGTGTGAGTGTGGGTGTCTACATGTGTGAGTGGGTGTCTACACGTGTGTGTGTGTGGGTGTCTACATGTGTGAGTGGGTGTCTAAATGTGTGAGTGTGGGTGTCTACACGTGTGTGTGTGGGTGTCTACATGTGTGAGTGGGTGTCTAAATGTGTGAGTGTGGGTGTCTACATGTGTGAGTGTGGGTGTCTAAATGTGTGAGTGTGGGTGTCTACACGTGTGAGTGGGTGTCTAAATGTGTGTGTGTGTGGGTGTCTACATGTGTGAGTGGGTGTCTACATGTGTGAGTGTGGGTGTCTACATGTGTGAGTGGGTGTCTAAATGTGTGTGTGTGGGTGTCTACATGTGTGAGTGTGGGTGTCTAAATGTGTGTGTGGGTGTCTACATGTGTGTGTGGGTGTCAACATGTGTGAGTGGGTGTCTACATGTGTGAGTGGGTGTCTAAATGTGTGTGTGTGGGTGTCTACATGTGTGAGTGGGTGTCTACATGTGTGAGTGGGTGTCTACATGTGTGAGTGGGTGTCTAAATGTGTGTGTGTGGGTGTCTACATGTGTGAGTGGGTGTCTAAATGTGTGAGTGTGGGTGTCTACATGTGTGAGTGTGGGTGTCTACACGTGTGAGTGGGTGTCTAAATGTGTGAGTGTGGGTGTCTACACGTGTGAGTGGGTGTCTACATGTGTGAGTGTGGGTGTCTACACGTGTGAGTGGGTGTCTAAATGTGTGAGTGTGTGTCTACACGTGTGAGTGGGTGTCTACATGTGTGTGTGTGGGTGTCTACACGTGTGAGTGTGGGTGTCTACACGTGTGTGTGTGTGGGTGTCTACACGTGTGTGTGTGTGGGTGTCTACATGTGTGAGTGTGGGAGTCTACACGTGTGAGTGTGGGAGTCTACACGTGTGAGTGTGGGTGTCTACACGTGTGAGTGTTGGTGTCTACACGTGTGTGTGTGTGTGGGTGTCTACATGTGTGTGTGGGTGTCTACATGTGTGAGTGTGGGTGTCTACATGTGTGTGTGTGTGTGTGTCTACATGTGTGTGTGTGTGGGTGTCTACATGTGTGTGTGTGTGTGTGTGTCTACATGTGTGTGTGTGTGTGGGTGTCTACATGTGTGTGTGTGTGGGTGTCTACACGTGTGTGTGTGTGGGTGTCTACATGTGTGAGTGGGTGTCTAAATGTGTGAGTGTGGGTGTCTACATGTGTGAGTGTGGGTGTCTACATGTGTGAGTGTGGGTGTCTACATGTGTGAGTGGGTGTCTACACGTGTGTGTGTGTGGGTGTCTACATGTGTGAGTGGGTGTCTAAATGTGTGAGTGTGGGTGTCTACACGTGTGTGTGTGGGTGTCTACATGTGTGAGTGTGGGTGTCTACATGTGTGAGTGTGGGTGTCTACATGTGTGAGTGGGTGTCTACATGTGTGAGTGTGGGTGTCTACACGTGTGAGTGGGTGTCTACATGTGTGAGTGGGTGTCTAAATGTGTGAGTGTGGGTGTCTACATGTGTGAGTGTGGGTGTCTACATGTGTGAGTGGGTGTCTAAATGTGTGAGTGTGGGTGTCTACATGTGTGTGAGTGGGTGTCTACACGTGTGAGTGGGTGTCTACATGTGTGAGTGGGTGTCTACATGTGTGAGTGGGTGTCTAAATGTGTGAGTGTGGGTGTCTACATGTGTGAGTGTGGGTGTCTACATGTGTGAGTGGGTGTCTACATGTGTGAGTGTGGGTGTCTACACGTGTGAGTGGGTGTCTAAATGTGTGAGTGTGGGTGTCTACATGTGTGAGTGTGGGTGTCTACACGTGTGAGTGGGTGTCTACATGTGTGAGTGTGGGTGTCTACATGTGTGAGTGGGTGTCTAAATGTGTGAGTGTGGGTGTCTACATGTGTGAGTGGGTGTCTAAATGTGTGAGTGTGGGTGTCTACATGTGTGAGTGTGGGTGTCTACACGTGTGAGTGGGTGTCTAAATGTGTGAGTGTGGGTGTCTACATGTGTGAGTGGGTGTCTAAATGTGTGAGTGTGGGTGTCTACACGTGTGAGTGGGTGTCTAAATGTGTGAGTGTGGGTGTCTACATGTGTGAGTGTGGGTGTCTACATGTGTGAGTGTGGGTGTCTACACGTGTGAGTGGGTGTCTAAATGTGTGAGTGTGGGTGTCTACACGTGTGAGTGGGTGTCTAAATGTGTGAGTGTGGGTGTCTACACGTTTGAGTGGGTGTCTACATGTGTGAGTGTGGGTGTCTACACGTGTGAGTGGGTGTCTAAATGTGTGAGTGTGGGTGTCTACATGTGTGAGTGTGGGTGTCTACACGTGTGAGTGGGTGTCTAAATGTGTGAGTGTGGGTGTCTACACGTGTGAGTGGGTGTCTACATGTGTGAGTGTGGGTGTCTACACGTGTGAGTGGGTGTCTACATGTGTGAGTGTGGGTGTCTACATGTGTGAGTGGGTGTCTAAATGTGTGAGTGGGTGTCTACATGTGTGTGTGGGTGTCTACATGTGTGAGTGTGGGTGTCTACACGTGTGAGTGTGGGTGTCTACACGTGTGAGTGTGGGTGTCTACACGTGTGTGTGTGGGTGTCTACATGTGTGTGTGGGTGTCTACATGTGTGAGTGTGGGTGTCTACACGTGTGAGTGTGGGTGTCTACACGTGTGTGTGTGTGGGTGTCTACATGTGTGAGTGGGTGTCTACATGTGTGAGTGGGTGTCTACACGTGTGAGTGTGGGTGTCTACACGTGTGTGTGTGTGTGTGGGTGTCTACACGTGTGTGTGTGTGGGTGTCTACACGTGTGTGTGTGTGGGTGTCTACATGTGTGAGTGGGTGTCTACACGTGTGAGTGGGTGTCTAAATGTGTGAGTGTGGGTGTCTACATGTGTGAGTGTGGGTGTCTACACGTGTGAGTGGGGGTGTCTACACGTGTGAGTGGGTGTCTACACGTGTGTGTGTGTGGGTGTCTACATGTGTGAGTGGGTGTCTACATGTGTGAGTGTGGGTGTCTACATGTGTGAGTGGGTGTCTAAATGTGTGTGTGTGGGTGTCTACATGTGTGAGTGTGGGTGTCTAAATGTGTGTGTGGGTGTCTACATGTGTGTGTGGGTGTCTACATGTGTGAGTGGGTGTCTACATGTGTGAGTGGGTGTCTACATGTGTGTGTGTGGGTGTCTACATGTGTGAGTGGGTGTCTACATGTGTGAGTGGGTGTCTACATGTGTGAGTGGGTGTCTAAATGTGTGTGTGTGGGTGTCTACATGTGTGAGTGGGTGTCTAAATGTGTGAGTGTGGGTGTCTACATGTGTGAGTGTGGGTGTCTACACGTGTGAGTGGGTGTCTAAATGTGTGAGTGTGGGTGTCTACACGTGTGAGTGGGTGTCTACATGTGTGAGTGTGGGTGTCTACACGTGTGAGTGGGTGTCTAAATGTGTGAGTGTGTGTCTACACGTGTGAGTGGGTGTCTACATGTGTGTGTGTGGGTGTCTACACGTGTGAGTGTGGGTGTCTACACGTGTGTGTGTGTGGGTGTCTACATGTGTGTGTGGGTGTCTACATGTGTGAGTGTGGGAGTCTACACGTGTGAGTGTGGGTGTCTACACGTGTGAGTGTTGGTGTCTACACGTGTGTGTGTGTGGGTGTCTACATGTGTGTGTGGGTGTCTACATGTGTGAGTGTGGGTGTCTACACGTGTGAGTGTGGGTGTCTACACGTGTGTGTGTGTGGGTGTCTACATGTGTGAGTGGGTGTCTACATGTGTGAGTGGGTGTCTACATGTGTGAGTGGGTGTCTACACGTGTGTGTGTGTGTGGGTGTCTACACGTGTGTGTGTGTGGGTGTCTACACGTGTGTGTGTGTGGGTGTCTACATGTGTGAGTGGGTGTCTACACGTGTGAGTGGGTGTCTAAATGTGTGAGTGTGGGTGTCTACATGTGTGAGTGTGGGTGTCTACACGTGTGAGTGGGTGTCTACACGTGTGTGTGTGTGGGTGTCTACATGTGTGAGTGGGTGTCTACATGTGTGAGTGTGGGTGTCTACATGTGTGAGTGGGTGTCTAAATGTGTGTGTGTGGGTGTCTACATGTGTGAGTGTGGGTGTCTAAATGTGTGTGTGGGTGTCTACATGTGTGTGTGGGTGTCTACATGTGTGAGTGGGTGTCTACATGTGTGAGTGGGTGTCTAAATGTGTGTGTGTGGGTGTCTACATGTGTGAGTGGGTGTCTACATGTGTGAGTGGGTGTCTACATGTGTGAGTGGGTGTCTAAATGTGTGTGTGTGGGTGTCTACATGTGTGAGTGGGTGTCTAAATGTGTGAGTGTGGGTGTCTACATGTGTGAGTGTGGGTGTCTACACGTGTGAGTGGGTGTCTAAATGTGTGAGTGTGGGTGTCTACACGTGTGAGTGGGTGTCTACATGTGTGAGTGTGGGTGTCTACACGTGTGAGTGGGTGTCTACATGTGTGAGTGTGTGTCTACACGTGTGAGTGGGTGTCTACATGTGTGTGTGTGGGTGTCTACACGTGTGAGTGTGGGTGTCTACACGTGTGTGTGTGTGGGTGTCTACATGTGTGTGTGGGTGTCTACATGTGTGAGTGTGGGAGTCTACACGTGTGAGTGTGGGTGTCTACACGTGTGAGTGTTGGTGTCTACACGTGTGTGTGTGTGGGTGTCTACATGTGTGTGTGGGTGTCTACATGTGTGAGTGTGGGTGTCTACACGTGTGAGTGTGGGTGTCTACACGTGTGTGTGTGTGGGTGTCTACATGTGTGAGTGTGTGGGTGTCTACATGTGTGAGTGGGTGTCTACACGTGTGTGTGTGTGGGTGTCTACATGTGTGAGTGGGTGTCTAAATGTGTGTGTGTGGGTGTCTACACATGTGTGTGTGTGGGTGTCTACATGTGTGTGTGTGGGTGTCTACATGTGTGTGTGTGTGTGTGTCTACATGTGTGTGTGTGTGTGGGTGTCTACATGTGTGTGTGTGTGTGTGTGTCTACATGTGTGTGTGTGTGGGTGTCTACATGTGTGTGTGTGTGTGTGTGTCTACATGTGTGTGTGTGTGTGGGTGTCTACATGTGTGTGTGTGTGGGTGTCTACACGTGTGTGTGTGTGGGTGTCTACATGTGTGAGTGGGTGTCTAAATGTGTGAGTGTGGGTGTCTACATGTGTGAGTGTGGGTGTCTACATGTGTGAGTGTGGGTGTCTACATGTGTGAGTGGGTGTCTACACGTGTGTGTGTGTGGGTGTCTACATGTGTGAGTGGGTGTCTAAATGTGTGAGTGTGGGTGTCTACACGTGTGTGTGTGGGTGTCTACATGTGTGAGTGGGTGTCTAAATGTGTGAGTGTGGGTGTCTACATGTGTGAGTGTGGGTGTCTAAATGTGTGAGTGTGGGTGTCTACACGTGTGAGTGGGTGTCTAAATGTGTGTGTGTGTGGGTGTCTACATGTGTGAGTGGGTGTCTACATGTGTGAGTGTGGGTGTCTACATGTGTGAGTGGGTGTCTAAATGTGTGTGTGTGGGTGTCTACATGTGTGAGTGTGGGTGTCTAAATGTGTGTGTGGGTGTCTACATGTGTGTGTGGGTGTCAACATGTGTGAGTGGGTGTCTACATGTGTGAGTGGGTGTCTAAATGTGTGTGTGTGGGTGTCTACATGTGTGAGTGGGTGTCTACATGTGTGAGTGGGTGTCTACATGTGTGAGTGGGTGTCTAAATGTGTGTGTGTGGGTGTCTACATGTGTGAGTGGGTGTCTAAATGTGTGAGTGTGGGTGTCTACATGTGTGAGTGTGGGTGTCTACACGTGTGAGTGGGTGTCTAAATGTGTGAGTGTGGGTGTCTACACGTGTGAGTGGGTGTCTACATGTGTGAGTGTGGGTGTCTACACGTGTGAGTGGGTGTCTAAATGTGTGAGTGTGTGTCTACACGTGTGAGTGGGTGTCTACATGTGTGTGTGTGGGTGTCTACACGTGTGAGTGTGGGTGTCTACACGTGTGTGTGTGTGGGTGTCTACACGTGTGTGTGTGTGGGTGTCTACATGTGTGAGTGTGGGAGTCTACACGTGTGAGTGTGGGAGTCTACACGTGTGAGTGTGGGTGTCTACACGTGTGAGTGTTGGTGTCTACACGTGTGTGTGTGTGTGGGTGTCTACATGTGTGTGTGGGTGTCTACATGTGTGAGTGTGGGTGTCTACATGTGTGTGTGTGTGTGTGTCTACATGTGTGTGTGTGTGGGTGTCTACATGTGTGTGTGTGTGTGTGTGTCTACATGTGTGTGTGTGTGTGGGTGTCTACATGTGTGTGTGTGTGGGTGTCTACACGTGTGTGTGTGTGGGTGTCTACATGTGTGAGTGGGTGTCTAAATGTGTGAGTGTGGGTGTCTACATGTGTGAGTGTGGGTGTCTACATGTGTGAGTGTGGGTGTCTACATGTGTGAGTGGGTGTCTACACGTGTGTGTGTGTGGGTGTCTACATGTGTGAGTGGGTGTCTAAATGTGTGAGTGTGGGTGTCTACACGTGTGTGTGTGGGTGTCTACATGTGTGAGTGTGGGTGTCTACATGTGTGAGTGTGGGTGTCTACATGTGTGAGTGGGTGTCTACATGTGTGAGTGTGGGTGTCTACACGTGTGAGTGGGTGTCTACATGTGTGAGTGGGTGTCTAAATGTGTGAGTGTGGGTGTCTACATGTGTGAGTGTGGGTGTCTACATGTGTGAGTGGGTGTCTAAATGTGTGAGTGTGGGTGTCTACATGTGTGTGAGTGGGTGTCTACACGTGTGAGTGGGTGTCTACATGTGTGAGTGGGTGTCTACATGTGTGAGTGGGTGTCTAAATGTGTGAGTGTGGGTGTCTACATGTGTGAGTGTGGGTGTCTACATGTGTGAGTGGGTGTCTACATGTGTGAGTGTGGGTGTCTACACGTGTGAGTGGGTGTCTAAATGTGTGAGTGTGGGTGTCTACATGTGTGAGTGTGGGTGTCTACACGTGTGAGTGGGTGTCTACATGTGTGAGTGTGGGTGTCTACATGTGTGAGTGGGTGTCTAAATGTGTGAGTGTGGGTGTCTACATGTGTGAGTGGGTGTCTAAATGTGTGAGTGTGGGTGTCTACATGTGTGAGTGTGGGTGTCTACACGTGTGAGTGGGTGTCTAAATGTGTGAGTGTGGGTGTCTACATGTGTGAGTGGGTGTCTAAATGTGTGAGTGTGGGTGTCTACACGTGTGAGTGGGTGTCTAAATGTGTGAGTGTGGGTGTCTACATGTGTGAGTGTGGGTGTCTACATGTGTGAGTGTGGGTGTCTACACGTGTGAGTGGGTGTCTAAATGTGTGAGTGTGGGTGTCTACACGTGTGAGTGGGTGTCTAAATGTGTGAGTGTGGGTGTCTACACGTTTGAGTGGGTGTCTACATGTGTGAGTGTGGGTGTCTACACGTGTGAGTGGGTGTCTAAATGTGTGAGTGTGGGTGTCTACATGTGTGAGTGTGGGTGTCTACACGTGTGAGTGGGTGTCTAAATGTGTGAGTGTGGGTGTCTACACGTGTGAGTGGGTGTCTACATGTGTGAGTGTGGGTGTCTACACGTGTGAGTGGGTGTCTACATGTGTGAGTGTGGGTGTCTACACGTGTGAGTGGGTGTCTAAATGTGTGAGTGGGTGTCTACATGTGTGTGTGGGTGTCTACATGTGTGAGTGTGGGTGTCTACACGTGTGAGTGTGGGTGTCTACACGTGTGAGTGTGGGTGTCTACACGTGTGTGTGTGGGTGTCTACATGTGTGTGTGGGTGTCTACATGTGTGAGTGTGGGTGTCTACACGTGTGAGTGTGGGTGTCTACACGTGTGTGTGTGTGGGTGTCTACATGTGTGAGTGGGTGTCTACATGTGTGAGTGGGTGTCTACACGTGTGAGTGTGGGTGTCTACACGTGTGTGTGTGTGTGTGGGTGTCTACACGTGTGTGTGTGTGGGTGTCTACACGTGTGTGTGTGTGGGTGTCTACATGTGTGAGTGGGTGTCTACACGTGTGAGTGGGTGTCTAAATGTGTGAGTGTGGGTGTCTACATGTGTGAGTGTGGGTGTCTACACGTGTGAGTGGGGGTGTCTACACGTGTGAGTGGGTGTCTACACGTGTGTGTGTGTGGGTGTCTACATGTGTGAGTGGGTGTCTACATGTGTGAGTGTGGGTGTCTACATGTGTGAGTGGGTGTCTAAATGTGTGTGTGTGGGTGTCTACATGTGTGAGTGTGGGTGTCTAAATGTGTGTGTGGGTGTCTACATGTGTGTGTGGGTGTCTACATGTGTGAGTGGGTGTCTACATGTGTGAGTGGGTGTCTACATGTGTGTGTGTGGGTGTCTACATGTGTGAGTGGGTGTCTACATGTGTGAGTGGGTGTCTACATGTGTGAGTGGGTGTCTAAATGTGTGTGTGTGGGTGTCTACATGTGTGAGTGGGTGTCTAAATGTGTGAGTGTGGGTGTCTACATGTGTGAGTGTGGGTGTCTACACGTGTGAGTGGGTGTCTAAATGTGTGAGTGTGGGTGTCTACACGTGTGAGTGGGTGTCTACATGTGTGAGTGTGGGTGTCTACACGTGTGAGTGGGTGTCTAAATGTGTGAGTGTGTGTCTACACGTGTGAGTGGGTGTCTACATGTGTGTGTGTGGGTGTCTACACGTGTGAGTGTGGGTGTCTACACGTGTGTGTGTGTGGGTGTCTACATGTGTGTGTGGGTGTCTACATGTGTGAGTGTGGGAGTCTACACGTGTGAGTGTGGGTGTCTACACGTGTGAGTGTTGGTGTCTACACGTGTGTGTGTGTGGGTGTCTACATGTGTGTGTGGGTGTCTACATGTGTGAGTGTGGGTGTCTACACGTGTGAGTGTGGGTGTCTACACGTGTGTGTGTGTGGGTGTCTACATGTGTGAGTGGGTGTCTACATGTGTGAGTGGGTGTCTACATGTGTGAGTGGGTGTCTACACGTGTGTGTGTGTGTGGGTGTCTACACGTGTGTGTGTGTGGGTGTCTACACGTGTGTGTGTGTGGGTGTCTACATGTGTGAGTGGGTGTCTACACGTGTGAGTGGGTGTCTAAATGTGTGAGTGTGGGTGTCTACATGTGTGAGTGTGGGTGTCTACACGTGTGAGTGGGTGTCTACACGTGTGTGTGTGTGGGTGTCTACATGTGTGAGTGGGTGTCTACATGTGTGAGTGTGGGTGTCTACATGTGTGAGTGGGTGTCTAAATGTGTGTGTGTGGGTGTCTACATGTGTGAGTGTGGGTGTCTAAATGTGTGTGTGGGTGTCTACATGTGTGTGTGGGTGTCTACATGTGTGAGTGGGTGTCTACATGTGTGAGTGGGTGTCTAAATGTGTGTGTGTGGGTGTCTACATGTGTGAGTGGGTGTCTACATGTGTGAGTGGGTGTCTACATGTGTGAGTGGGTGTCTAAATGTGTGTGTGTGGGTGTCTACATGTGTGAGTGGGTGTCTAAATGTGTGAGTGTGGGTGTCTACATGTGTGAGTGTGGGTGTCTACACGTGTGAGTGGGTGTCTAAATGTGTGAGTGTGGGTGTCTACACGTGTGAGTGGGTGTCTACATGTGTGAGTGTGGGTGTCTACACGTGTGAGTGGGTGTCTACATGTGTGAGTGTGTGTCTACACGTGTGAGTGGGTGTCTACATGTGTGTGTGTGGGTGTCTACACGTGTGAGTGTGGGTGTCTACACGTGTGTGTGTGTGGGTGTCTACATGTGTGTGTGGGTGTCTACATGTGTGAGTGTGGGAGTCTACACGTGTGAGTGTGGGTGTCTACACGTGTGAGTGTTGGTGTCTACACGTGTGTGTGTGTGGGTGTCTACATGTGTGTGTGGGTGTCTACATGTGTGAGTGTGGGTGTCTACACGTGTGAGTGTGGGTGTCTACACGTGTGTGTGTGTGGGTGTCTACATGTGTGAGTGTGTGGGTGTCTACATGTGTGAGTGGGTGTCTACACGTGTGTGAGTGGGTGTCTACACGTGTGTGTGTGTGTGGGTGTCTACACGTGTGTGTGTGTGGGTGTCTACACGTGTGTGTGTGTGGGTGTCTACATGTGTGAGTGGGTGTCTACACGTGTGAGTGGGTGTCTAAATGTGTGAGTGTGGGTGTCTACATGTGTGAGTGTGGGTGTCTACACGTGTGAGTGGGTGTCTACACGTGTGTGTGTGTGGGTGTCTACATGTGTGAGTGGGTGTCTACATGTGTGAGTGTGGGTGTCTAAATGTGTGAGTGTGGGTGTCTACATGTGTGAGTGTGGGTGTCTACACGTGTGAGTGGGTGTCTAAATGTGTGAGTGTGGGTGTCTACACGTGTGAGTGGGTGTCTACATGTGTGAGTGTGGGTGTCTACACGTGTGAGTGGGTGTCTAAATGTGTGAGTGTGTGTCTACACGTGTGAGTGGGTGTCTACATGTGTGTGTGTGGGTGTCTACATGTGTGAGTGTGGGTGTCTACACGTGTGAGTGTGGGTGTCTACACGTGTGAGTGTGGGTGTCTACACGTGTGTGTGTGGGTGTCTACATGTGTGTGTGGGTGTCTACATGTGTGAGTGTGGGTGTCTACACGTGTGAGTGTGGGTGTCTACACGTGTGTGTGTGTGGGTGTCTACATGTGTGAGTGGGTGTCTACATGTGTGAGTGGGTGTCTACACGTGTGAGTGTGGGTGTCTACACGTGTGTGTGTGTGTGTGGGTGTCTACACGTGTGTGTGTGTGGGTGTCTACACGTGTGTGTGTGTGGGTGTCTACATGTGTGAGTGGGTGTCTACACGTGTGAGTGGGTGTCTAAATGTGTGAGTGTGGGTGTCTACATGTGTGAGTGTGGGTGTCTACACGTGTGAGTGGGGGTGTCTACACGTGTGAGTGGGTGTCTACACGTGTGTGTGTGTGGGTGTCTACATGTGTGAGTGGGTGTCTACATGTGTGAGTGTGGGTGTCTACATGTGTGAGTGGGTGTCTAAATGTGTGTGTGTGGGTGTCTACATGTGTGAGTGTGGGTGTCTAAATGTGTGTGTGGGTGTCTACATGTGTGTGTGGGTGTCTACATGTGTGAGTGGGTGTCTACATGTGTGAGTGGGTGTCTACATGTGTGTGTGTGGGTGTCTACATGTGTGAGTGGGTGTCTACATGTGTGAGTGGGTGTCTACATGTGTGAGTGGGTGTCTAAATGTGTGTGTGTGGGTGTCTACATGTGTGAGTGGGTGTCTAAATGTGTGAGTGTGGGTGTCTACATGTGTGAGTGTGGGTGTCTACACGTGTGAGTGGGTGTCTAAATGTGTGAGTGTGGGTGTCTACACGTGTGAGTGGGTGTCTACATGTGTGAGTGTGGGTGTCTACACGTGTGAGTGGGTGTCTAAATGTGTGAGTGTGTGTCTACACGTGTGAGTGGGTGTCTACATGTGTGTGTGTGGGTGTCTACACGTGTGAGTGTGGGTGTCTACACGTGTGTGTGTGTGGGTGTCTACATGTGTGTGTGGGTGTCTACATGTGTGAGTGTGGGAGTCTACACGTGTGAGTGTGGGTGTCTACACGTGTGAGTGTTGGTGTCTACACGTGTGTGTGTGTGGGTGTCTACATGTGTGTGTGGGTGTCTACATGTGTGAGTGTGGGTGTCTACACGTGTGAGTGTGGGTGTCTACACGTGTGTGTGTGTGGGTGTCTACATGTGTGAGTGGGTGTCTACATGTGTGAGTGGGTGTCTACATGTGTGAGTGGGTGTCTACACGTGTGTGTGTGTGTGGGTGTCTACACGTGTGTGTGTGTGGGTGTCTACACGTGTGTGTGTGTGGGTGTCTACATGTGTGAGTGGGTGTCTACACGTGTGAGTGGGTGTCTAAATGTGTGAGTGTGGGTGTCTACATGTGTGAGTGTGGGTGTCTACACGTGTGAGTGGGTGTCTACACGTGTGTGTGTGTGGGTGTCTACATGTGTGAGTGGGTGTCTACATGTGTGAGTGTGGGTGTCTACATGTGTGAGTGGGTGTCTAAATGTGTGTGTGTGGGTGTCTACATGTGTGAGTGTGGGTGTCTAAATGTGTGTGTGGGTGTCTACATGTGTGTGTGGGTGTCTACATGTGTGAGTGGGTGTCTACATGTGTGAGTGGGTGTCTAAATGTGTGTGTGTGGGTGTCTACATGTGTGAGTGGGTGTCTACATGTGTGAGTGGGTGTCTACATGTGTGAGTGGGTGTCTAAATGTGTGTGTGTGGGTGTCTACATGTGTGAGTGGGTGTCTAAATGTGTGAGTGTGGGTGTCTACATGTGTGAGTGTGGGTGTCTACACGTGTGAGTGGGTGTCTAAATGTGTGAGTGTGGGTGTCTACACGTGTGAGTGGGTGTCTACATGTGTGAGTGTGGGTGTCTACACGTGTGAGTGGGTGTCTACATGTGTGAGTGTGTGTCTACACGTGTGAGTGGGTGTCTACATGTGTGTGTGTGGGTGTCTACACGTGTGAGTGTGGGTGTCTACACGTGTGTGTGTGTGGGTGTCTACATGTGTGTGTGGGTGTCTACATGTGTGAGTGTGGGAGTCTACACGTGTGAGTGTGGGTGTCTACACGTGTGAGTGTTGGTGTCTACACGTGTGTGTGTGTGGGTGTCTACATGTGTGTGTGGGTGTCTACATGTGTGAGTGTGGGTGTCTACACGTGTGAGTGTGGGTGTCTACACGTGTGTGTGTGTGGGTGTCTACATGTGTGAGTGGGTGTCTACATGTGTGAGTGGGTGTCTACATGTGTGAGTGGGTGTCTACACGTGTGTGTGTGTGTGGGTGTCTACACGTGTGTGTGTGTGGGTGTCTACACGTGTGTGTGTGTGGGTGTCTACATGTGTGAGTGGGTGTCTACACGTGTGAGTGGGTGTCTAAATGTGTGAGTGTGGGTGTCTACATGTGTGAGTGTGGGTGTCTACACGTGTGAGTGGGTGTCTACACGTGTGTGTGTGTGGGTGTCTACATGTGTGAGTGGGTGTCTACATGTGTGAGTGTGGGTGTCTACATGTGTGAGTGGGTGTCTAAATGTGTGTGTGTGGGTGTCTACATGTGTGAGTGTGGGTGTCTAAATGTGTGTGTGGGTGTCTACATGTTTGTGTGGGTGTCTACATGTGTGAGTGGGTGTCTACATGTGTGAGTGGGTGTCTAAATGTGTGTGTGTGGGTGTCTACATGTGTGAGTGGGTGTCTACATGTGTGAGTGGGTGTCTACATGTGTGAGTGGGTGTCTAAATGTGTGTGTGTGGGTGTCTACATGTGTGAGTGGGTGTCTACATGTGTGTGTGGGTGTCTAAATGTGTGAGTGGGTGTCTACATGTGTGAGTGGGTGTCTACATGTGTGAGTGGGTGTCTAAATGTGTGTGTGTGGGTGTCTACATGTGTGAGTGGGTGTCTACATGTGTGAGTGGGTGTCTACATGTGTGAGTGGGTGTCTACACGTGTGTGTGGGTGTCTAAATGTGTGTGTGTGGGTGTCTACATGTGTGTGTGGGTGTCTACATGTGTGAGTGGGTGTCTAAATGTGTGTGTGTGGGTGTCTACATGTGTGAGTGGGTGTCTACATGTGTGAGTGTGGGTGTCTACATGTGTGAGTGGGTGTCTACATGTGTGAGTGGGTGTCTACATGTGTGTGAGTGGGTGTCTACACGTGTGAGTGTGGGTGTCTACATGTGTGAGTGTGGATGTCTACATGTGTGAGTGGGTGTCTAAATGTGTGAGTGTGGGTGTCTAAATGTGTGAGTGTGGGTGTCTACATGTGTGTGTGTGGGTGTCTACATGTGTGTGTGTGGGTGTCTACATGTGTGTGTGTGGGTATCTAAATGTGTGAGTGGGTGTCTACACGTGTGAGTGTGGGTGTCTACATGTGTGAGTGGGTGTCTACATGTGTGAGTGTGGGTGTCTACATGTGTGTGTGTGGGTGTCTACATGTGTGAGTGGGTGTCTACACGTGTGAGTGTGGGTGTCTACATGTGTGTGAGTCGGTGTCTACACGTGTGAGTGGGTGTCTACATGTGTGTGTGGGTGTCTACATGTGTGTGTGTGGGTGTCTACATGTGTGAGTGGGTGTCTACATGTGTGAGTGGGTGTCTACACGTGTGTGTGTGTGGGTGTCTACACGTGTGTGAGTGTGGGTGTCTACACGTGTGTGAGTGGGTGTCTACATGTGTGTGTGTGGGTGTCTACAAGTGTTTGTGTGGGTGTCTACATGTGTGTGTGTGGGTGTCTACACGTGTGTGTGTGTGGGTGTCTACATGTGTGAGTGGGTGTCTAAATGTGTGTGTGTGGGTGTCTACACGTGTGTGTGTGTGTGGGTGTCTACATGTGTGTGTGTGGGTGTCTACAAGAGTGTGAGTGGGTGTCTACACGTGTGTGTGTGTGTGTGGGTGTCTACACGTGTGTGAGTGGGTGTCTACATGTTTGTGTGTGGGTGTCTACAAGTGTGTGAGTGGGTGTCTACACGTGTGTGTGTGGGTGTCTACATGTGTGAGTGGGTGTCTACATGTGTGTGTGTGGGTGTCTACATGTGTGTGTGTGTGGGTGTCTACATGTGTGTGTGGGTGTCTACATGTGTGTGTGGGTGTCTACACGTGTGTGTGTGTGGGTGTCTACATGTGTGTGTGTGTGGGTGTCTACACGTGTGTGAGTGTGGGTGTCTACATGTGTGAGTGGGTGTCTACACGTGTGTGTGTGTGGATGTCTACACGTGTGTGTGTGGGTGTCTAAATGTGTGAGTGTGGGTGTCTGCATGTGTGAGTGTGGGTGTCTACATGTGTGAGTGGGTGTCTACACGTGTGTGTGTGGGTGTCTAAATGTGTGAGTGTGGGTGTCTACATGTGTGAGTGTGGGTGTCTACATGTGTGTGTGTGTCTACACGTGTGAGTGTGGGTGTCTACACGTGTGAGTGGGTGTCTACACGTGTGTGTGTGTGGGTGTCTACATGTGTGAGTGGGTGTCTAAATGTGTGTGTGTGGGTGTCTACACATGTGTGTGTGTGGGTGTCTACATGTGTGTGTGTGGGTGTCTACATGTGTGTGTGTGTGTGTGTCTACATGTGTGTGTGTGTGGGTGTCTACATGTGTGTGTGTGTGTGTGTCTACATGTGTGTGTGTGTGGGTGTCTACATGTGTGTGTGTGTGTGTGTGTCTACATGTGTGTGTGTGTGTGGGTGTCTACATGTGTGTGTGTGTGGGTGTCTACACGTGTGTGTGTGTGGGTGTCTACATGTGTGAGTGGGTGTCTAAATGTGTGAGTGTGGGTGTCTACATGTGTGAGTGTGGGTGTCTACATGTGTGAGTGTGGGTGTCTACATGTGTGAGTGGGTGTCTACACGTGTGTGTGTGTGGGTGTCTACATGTGTGAGTGGGTGTCTAAATGTGTGAGTGTGGGTGTCTACACGTGTGTGTGTGGGTGTCTACATGTGTGAGTGGGTGTCTACATGTGTGAGTGTGGGTGTCTACATGTGTGAGTGGGTGTCTACATGTGTGAGTGTGGGTGTCTACACGTGTGAGTGGGTGTCTACATGTGTGAGTGGGTGTCTAAATGTGTGAGTGTGGGTGTCTACATGTGTGAGTGTGGGTGTCTACATGTGTGAGTGGGTGTCTAAATGTGTGAGTGTGGGTGTCTACATGTGTGTGAGTGGGTGTCTACACGTGTGAGTGGGTGTCTACATGTGTGAGTGGGTGTCTACATGTGTGAGTGGGTGTCTAAATGTGTGAGTGTGGGTGTCTACATGTGTGAGTGTGGGTGTCTACATGTGTGAGTGGGTGTCTACATGTGTGAGTGTGGGTGTCTACACGTGTGAGTGGGTGTCTAAATGTGTGAGTGTGGGTGTCTACATGTGTGAGTGTGGGTGTCTACACGTGTGAGTGGGTGTCTACACGTGTGTGTGTGTGGGTGTCTACATGTGTGAGTGGGTGTCTACATGTGTGAGTGTGGGTGTCTACATGTGTGAGTGGGTGTCTAAATGTGTGTGTGTGGGTGTCTACATGTGTGAGTGGGTGTCTACATGTGTGAGTGGGTGTCTACATGTGTGAGTGGGTGTCTAAATGTGTGTGTGTGGGTGTCTACATGTGTGAGTGGGTGTCTACATGTGTGTGTGGGTGTCTAAATGTGTGAGTGGGTGTCTACATGTGTGAGTGGGTGTCTACATGTGTGAGTGGGTGTCTAAATGTGTGTGTGTGGGTGTCTACATGTGTGAGTGGGTGTCTACATGTGTGAGTGGGTGTCTACATGTGTGAGTGGGTGTCTACACGTGTGTGTGGGTGTCTAAATGTGTGTGTGTGGGTGTCTACATGTGTGTGTGGGTGTCTACATGTGTGAGTGGGTGTCTAAATGTGTGTGTGTGGGTGTCTACATGTGTGAGTGGGTGTCTACATGTGTGAGTGTGGGTGTCTACATGTGTGAGTGGGTGTCTACATGTGTGAGTGGGTGTCTACATGTGTGTGAGTGGGTGTCTACACGTGTGAGTGTGGGTGTCTACATGTGTGAGTGTGGATGTCTACATGTGTGAGTGGGTGTCTAAATGTGTGAGTGTGGGTGTCTAAATGTGTGAGTGTGGGTGTCTACATGTGTGTGTGTGGGTGTCTACATGTGTGTGTGTGGGTGTCTACATGTGTGTGTGTGGGTGTCTAAATGTGTGAGTGGGTGTCTACACGTGTGAGTGTGGGTGTCTACATGTGTGAGTGGGTGTCTACATGTGTGAGTGTGGGTGTCTACATGTGTGTGTGTGGGTGTCTACATGTGTGAGTGGGTGTCTACACGTGTGAGTGTGGGTGTCTACATGTGTGTGAGTCGGTGTCTACACGTGTGAGTGGGTGTCTACATGTGTGTGTGGGTGTCTACATGTGTGTGTGTGGGTGTCTACATGTGTGAGTGGGTGTCTACATGTGTGAGTGGGTGTCTACACGTGTGTGTGTGTGGGTGTCTACACGTGTGTGAGTGTGGGTGTCTACACGTGTGTGAGTGGGTGTCTACATGTGTGTGTGTGGGTGTCTACAAGTGTGTGTGTGGGTGTCTACATGTGTGTGTGTGGGTGTCTACACGTGTGTGTGTGTGGGTGTCTACATGTGTGAGTGGGTGTCTAAATGTGTGTGTGTGGGTGTCTACACGTGTGTGTGTGTGTGGGTGTCTACATGTGTGTGTGTGGGTGTCTACAAGAGTGTGAGTGGGTGTCTACACGTGTGTGTGTGTGTGTGGGTGTCTACACGTGTGTGAGTGGGTGTCTACATGTTTGTGTGTGGGTGTCTACAAGTGTGTGAGTGGGTGTCTACACGTGTGTGTGTGGGTGTCTACATGTGTGAGTGGGTGTCTACATGTGTGTGTGTGGGTGTCTACATGTGTGTGTGTGTGGGTGTCTACATGTGTGTGTGGGTGTCTACATGTGTGTGTGGGTGTCTACACGTGTGTGTGTGTGGGTGTCTACATGTGTGTGTGTGTGGGTGTCTACACGTGTGTGAGTGTGGGTGTCTACATGTGTGAGTGGGTGTCTACACGTGTGTGTGTGTGGATGTCTACACGTGTGTGTGTGGGTGGGTGTCTAAATGTGTGAGTGTGGGTGTCTGCATGTGTGAGTGTGGGTGTCTACATGTGTGAGTGGGTGTCTACACGTGTGTGTGTGGGTGTCTAAATGTGTGAGTGTGGGTGTCTACATGTGTGAGTGTGGGTGTCTACATGTGTGTGTGTGTCTACACGTGTGAGTGTGGGTGTCTACACGTGTGAGTGGGTGTCTACACGTGTGTGTGTGTGGGTGTCTACATGTGTGAGTGGGTGTCTAAATGTGTGTGTGTGGGTGTCTACACATGTGTGTGTGTGGGTGTCTACATGTGTGTGTGTGGGTGTCTACATGTGTGTGTGTGTGTGTGTCTACATGTGTGTGTGTGTGGGTGTCTACATGTGTGTGTGTGTGTGTGTCTACATGTGTGTGTGTGTGGGTGTCTACATGTGTGTGTGTGTGTGTGTGTCTACATGTGTGTGTGTGTGTGTGGGTGTCTACATGTGTGTGTGTGTGGGTGTCTACACGTGTGTGTGTGTGGGTGTCTACATGTGTGAGTGGGTGTCTAAATGTGTGAGTGTGGGTGTCTACATGTGTGAGTGTGGGTGTCTACATGTGTGAGTGTGGGTGTCTACATGTGTGAGTGGGTGTCTACACGTGTGTGTGTGTGGGTGTCTACATGTGTGAGTGGGTGTCTAAATGTGTGAGTGTGGGTGTCTACACGTGTGTGTGTGGGTGTCTACATGTGTGAGTGGGTGTCTAAATGTGTGAGTGTGGGTGTCTACATGTGTGAGTGTGGGTGTCTAAATGTGTGAGTGTGGGTGTCTACACGTGTGAGTGGGTGTCTAAATGTGTGTGTGTGTGGGTGTCTACATGTGTGAGTGGGTGTCTACATGTGTGAGTGTGGGTGTCTACATGTGTGAGTGGGTGTCTAAATGTGTGTGTGTGGGTGTCTACATGTGTGAGTGTGGGTGTCTAAATGTGTGTGTGGGTGTCTACATGTGTGTGTGGGTGTCTACATGTGTGAGTGGGTGTCTACATGTGTGAGTGGGTGTCTAAATGTGTGTGTGTGGGTGTCTACATGTGTGAGTGGGTGTCTACATGTGTGAGTGGGTGTCTACATGTGTGAGTGGGTGTCTAAATGTGTGTGTGTGGGTGTCTACATGTGTGAGTGGGTGTCTAAATGTGTGAGTGTGGGTGTCTACATGTGTGAGTGTGGGTGTCTACACGTGTGAGTGGGTGTCTAAATGTGTGAGTGTGGGTGTCTACACGTGTGAGTGGGTGTCTACATGTGTGAGTGTGGGTGTCTACACGTGTGAGTGGGTGTCTAAATGTGTGAGTGTGTGTCTACACGTGTGAGTGGGTGTCTACATGTGTGTGTGTGGGTGTCTACACGTGTGAGTGTGGGTGTCTACACGTGTGTGTGTGTGGGTGTCTACATGTGTGTGTGGGTGTCTACATGTGTGAGTGTGGGAGTCTACACGTGTGAGTGTGGGTGTCTACACGTGTGAGTGTTGGTGTCTACACGTGTGTGTGTGTGGGTGTCTACATGTGTGTGTGGGTGTCTACATGTGTGAGTGTGGGTGTCTACATGTGTGTGTGTGTGTGTGTCTACATGTGTGTGTGTGTGGGTGTCTACATGTGTGTGTGTGTGTGTGTGTCTACATGTGTGTGTGTGTGTGGGTGTCTACATGTGTGTGTGTGTGGGTGTCTACACGTGTGTGAGTGTGGGTGTCTACATGTGTGAGTGTGGGTGTCTACATGTGTGAGTGTGGGTGTCTACATGTGTGAGTGGGTGTCTACACGTGTGTGTGTGTGGGTGTCTACATGTGTGAGTGGGTGTCTAAATGTGTGAGTGTGGGTGTCTACACGTGTGTGTGTGGGTGTCTACATGTGTGAGTGGGTGTCTACATGTGTGAGTGTGGGTGTCTACATGTGTGAGTGGGTGTCTACATGTGTGAGTGTGGGTGTCTACACGTGTGAGTGGGTGTCTACATGTGTGAGTGGGTGTCTAAATGTGTGAGTGTGGGTGTCTACATGTGTGAGTGTGGGTGTCTACATGTGTGAGTGGGTGTCTAAATGTGTGAGTGTGGGTGTCTACATGTGTGTGAGTGGGTGTCTACACGTGTGAGTGGGTGTCTACATGTGTGAGTGGGTGTCTACATGTGTGAGTGGGTGTCTAAATGTGTGAGTGTGGGTGTCTACATGTGTGAGTGTGGGTGTCTACATGTGTGAGTGGGTGTCTACATGTGTGAGTGTGGGTGTCTACACGTGTGAGTGGGTGTCTAAATGTGTGAGTGTGGGTGTCTACATGTGTGAGTGTGGGTGTCTACACGTGTGAGTGGGTGTCTACATGTGTGAGTGTGGGTGTCTACATGTGTGAGTGGGTGTCTAAATGTGTGAGTGTGGGTGTCTACATGTGTGAGTGGGTGTCTAAATGTGTGAGTGTGGGTGTCTACATGTGTGAGTGTGGGTGTCTACACGTGTGAGTGGGTGTCTAAATGTGTGAGTGTGGGTGTCTACATGTGTGAGTGGGTGTCTAAATGTGTGAGTGTGGGTGTCTACACGTGTGAGTGGGTGTCTAAATGTGTGAGTGTGGGTGTCTACATGTGTGAGTGTGGGTGTCTACATGTGTGAGTGTGGGTGTCTACACGTGTGAGTGGGTGTCTAAATGTGTGAGTGTGGGTGTCTACACGTGTGAGTGGGTGTCTAAATGTGTGAGTGTGGGTGTCTACACGTTTGAGTGGGTGTCTACATGTGTGAGTGTGGGTGTCTACACGTGTGAGTGGGTGTCTAAATGTGTGAGTGTGGGTGTCTACATGTGTGAGTGTGGGTGTCTACACGTGTGAGTGGGTGTCTAAATGTGTGAGTGTGGGTGTCTACACGTGTGAGTGGGTGTCTACATGTGTGAGTGTGGGTGTCTACACGTGTGAGTGGGTGTCTACATGTGTGAGTGTGGGTGTCTACACGTGTGAGTGGGTGTCTACATGTGTGAGTGGGTGTCTACATGTGTGTGTGGGTGTCTACATGTGTGAGTGTGGGTGTCTACACGTGTGAGTGTGGGTGTCTACACGTGTGAGTGTGGGTGTCTACACGTGTGTGTGTGGGTGTCTACATGTGTGTGTGGGTGTCTACATGTGTGAGTGTGGGTGTCTACACGTGTGAGTGTGGGTGTCTACACGTGTGTGTGTGTGGGTGTCTACATGTGTGAGTGGGTGTCTACATGTGTGAGTGGGTGTCTACACGTGTGAGTGTGGGTGTCTACACGTGTGTGTGTGTGTGGGTGTCTACACGTGTGTGTGTGTGGGTGTCTACACGTGTGTGTGTGTGGGTGTCTACATGTGTGAGTGGGTGTCTACACGTGTGAGTGGGTGTCTAAATGTGTGAGTGTGGGTGTCTACATGTGTGAGTGTGGGTGTCTACACGTGTGAGTGGGGGTGTCTACACGTGTGAGTGGGTGTCTACACGTGTGTGTGTGTGGGTGTCTACATGTGTGAGTGGGTGTCTACATGTGTGAGTGTGGGTGTCTACATGTGTGAGTGGGTGTCTAAATGTGTGTGTGTGGGTGTCTACATGTGTGAGTGTGGGTGTCTAAATGTGTGTGTGGGTGTCTACATGTGTGTGTGGGTGTCTACATGTGTGTGTGGGTGTCTACATGTGTGAGTGGGTGTCTACATGTGTGAGTGGGTGTCTACATGTGTGTGTGTGGGTGTCTACATGTGTGAGTGGGTGTCTACATGTGTGAGTGGGTGTCTACATGTGTGAGTGGGTGTCTAAATGTGTGTGTGTGGGTGTCTACATGTGTGAGTGGGTGTCTAAATGTGTGAGTGTGGGTGTCTACATGTGTGAGTGTGGGTGTCTACACGTGTGAGTGGGTGTCTAAATGTGTGAGTGTGGGTGTCTACACGTGTGAGTGGGTGTCTACATGTGTGAGTGTGGGTGTCTACACGTGTGAGTGGGTGTCTAAATGTGTGAGTGTGTGTCTACACGTGTGAGTGGGTGTCTACATGTGTGTGTGTGGGTGTCTACACGTGTGAGTGTGGGTGTCTACACGTGTGTGTGTGTGGGTGTCTACATGTGTGAGTGTGGGAGTCTACACGTGTGAGTGTGGGAGTCTACACGTGTGAGTGTGGGTGTCTACACGTGTGAGTGTTGGTGTCTACACGTGTGTGTGTGTGGGTGTCTACATGTGTGTGTGGGTGTCTACATGTGTGAGTGTGGGTGTCTACACGTGTGAGAGTGGGTGTCTACACGTGTGTGTGTGTGGGTGTCTACATGTGTGAGTGGGTGTCTACATGTGTGAGTGGGTGTCTACATGTGTGAGTGGGTGTCTACACGTGTGTGTGTGTGTGGGTGTCTACACGTGTGTGTGTGTGGGTGTCTACACGTGTGTGTGTGTGGGTGTCTACATGTGTGAGTGGGTGTCTACACGTGTGAGTGGGTGTCTAAATGTGTGAGTGTGGGTGTCTACATGTGTGAGTGTGGGTGTCTACACGTGTGAGTGGGTGTCTACACGTGTGTGTGTGTGGGTGTCTACATGTGTGAGTGGGTGTCTACATGTGTGAGTGTGGGTGTCTACATGTGTGAGTGGGTGTCTAAATGTGTGTGTGTGGGTGTCTACATGTGTGAGTGTGGGTGTCTAAATGTGTGTGTGGGTGTCTACATGTGTGTGTGGGTGTCTACATGTGTGAGTGGGTGTCTACATGTGTGAGTGGGTGTCTAAATGTGTGTGTGTGGGTGTCTACATGTGTGAGTGGGTGTCTACATGTGTGAGTGGGTGTCTACATGTGTGAGTGGGTGTCTAAATGTGTGTGTGTGGGTGTCTACATGTGTGAGTGGGTGTCTAAATGTGTGAGTGTGGGTGTCTACATGTGTGAGTGTGGGTGTCTACACGTGTGAGTGGGTGTCTAAATGTGTGAGTGTGGGTGTCTACACGTGTGAGTGGGTGTCTACATGTGTGAGTGTGGGTGTCTACACGTGTGAGTGGGTGTCTAAATGTGTGAGTGTGTGTCTACACGTGTGAGTGGGTGTCTACATGTGTGTGTGTGGGTGTCTACACGTGTGAGTGTGGGTGTCTACACGTGTGTGTGTGTGGGTGTCTACATGTGTGTGTGGGTGTCTACATGTGTGAGTGTGGGAGTCTACACGTGTGAGTGTGGGTGTCTACACGTGTGAGTGTTGGTGTCTACACGTGTGTGTGTGTGGGTGTCTACATGTGTGTGTGGGTGTCTACATGTGTGAGTGTGGGTGTCTACACGTGTGAGTGTGGGTGTCTACACGTGTGTGTGTGTGGGTGTCTACATGTGTGAGTGGGTGTCTACATGTGTGAGTGGGTGTCTACATGTGTGAGTGGGTGTCTACACGTGTGTGTGTGTGTGGGTGTCTACACGTGTGTGTGTGTGGGTGTCTACACGTGTGTGTGTGTGGGTGTCTACATGTGTGAGTGGGTGTCTACACGTGTGAGTGGGTGTCTAAATGTGTGAGTGTGGGTGTCTACATGTGTGAGTGTGGGTGTCTACACGTGTGAGTGGGTGTCTACACGTGTGTGTGTGTGGGTGTCTACATGTGTGAGTGGGTGTCTACATGTGTGAGTGTGGGTGTCTACATGTGTGAGTGGGTGTCTAAATGTGTGTGTGTGGGTGTCTACATGTGTGAGTGTGGGTGTCTAAATGTGTGTGTGGGTGTCTACATGTTTGTGTGGGTGTCTACATGTGTGAGTGGGTGTCTACATGTGTGAGTGGGTGTCTAAATGTGTGTGTGTGGGTGTCTACATGTGTGAGTGGGTGTCTACATGTGTGAGTGGGTGTCTACATGTGTGAGTGGGTGTCTAAATGTGTGTGTGTGGGTGTCTACATGTGTGAGTGGGTGTCTACATGTGTGTGTGGGTGTCTACATGTGTGAGTGGGTGTCTACATGTGTGAGTGGGTGTCTACATGTGTGAGTGGGTGTCTACATGTGTGAGTGGGTGTCTAAATGTGTGTGTGTGGGTGTCTACATGTGTGAGTGGGTGTCTACATGTGTGAGTGGGTGTCTACATGTGTGAGTGGGTGTCTACACGTGTGTGTGGGTGTCTAAATGTGTGTGTGTGGGTGTCTACATGTGTGTGTGGGTGTCTACATGTGTGAGTGGGTGTCTAAATGTGTGTGTGTGGGTGTCTACATGTGTGAGTGGGTGTCTACATGTGTGAGTGTGGGTGTCTACATGTGTGAGTGGGTGTCTACATGTGTGAGTGGGTGTCTACATGTGTGTGAGTGGGTGTCTACACGTGTGAGTGTGGGTGTCTACATGTGTGAGTGTGGATGTCTACATGTGTGAGTGGGTGTCTAAATGTGTGAGTGTGGGTGTCTAAATGTGTGAGTGTGGGTGTCTACATGTGTGTGTGTGGGTGTCTACATGTGTGTGTGTGGGTGTCTACATGTGTGTGTGTGGGTGTCTAAATGTGTGAGTGGGTGTCTACACGTGTGAGTGTGGGTGTCTACATGTGTGAGTGGGTGTCTACATGTGTGAGTGTGGGTGTCTACATGTGTGTGTGTGGGTGTCTACATGTGTGAGTGGGTGTCTACACGTGTGAGTGTGGGTGTATACATGTGTGTGAGTGGGTGTCTACACGTGTGAGTGGGTGTCTACATGTGTGTGTGGGTGTCTACATGTGTGTGTGTGGGTGTCTACATGTGTGTGTGTGGGTGTCTACATGTGTGAGTGGGTGTCTACATGTGTGAGTGGGTGTCTACACGTGTGTGTGTGTGGGTGTCTACACGTGTGTGAGTGTGGGTGTCTACACGTGTGTGAGTGTGGGTGTCTACACGTGTGTGAGTGGGTGTCTACATGTGTGTGTGTGGGTGTCTACAAGTGTTTGTGTGGGTGTCTACATGTGTGTGTGTGGGTGTCTACACGTGTGTGTGTGTGGGTGTCTACATGTGTGAGTGGGTGTCTAAATGTGTGTGTGTGGGTGTCTACACGTGTGTGTGTGTGTGGGTGTCTACATGTGTGTGTGTGGGTGTCTACAAGAGTGTGAGTGGGTGTCTACACGTGTGTGTGTGTGTGTGGGTGTCTACACGTGTGTGAGTGGGTGTCTACATGTTTGTGTGTGGGTGTCTACAAGTGTGTGAGTGGGTGTCTACACGTGTGTGTGTGGGTGTCTACATGTGTGAGTGGGTGTCTACATGTGTGTGTGTGGGTGTCTACATGTGTGTGTGTGTGGGTGTCTACATGTGTGTGTGGGTGTCTACATGTGTGTGTGGGTGTCTACACGTGTGTGTGTGTGGGTGTCTACATGTGTGTGTGTGTGGGTGTCTACACGTGTGTGAGTGTGGGTGTCTACATGTGTGAGTGGGTGTCTACACGTGTGTGTGTGTGGATGTCTACACGTGTGTGTGTGGGTGTCTAAATGTGTGAGTGTGGGTGTCTGCATGTGTGAGTGTGGGTGTCTACATGTGTGAGTGGGTGTCTACACGTGTGTGTGTGGGTGTCTAAATGTGTGAGTGTGGGTGTCTACATGTGTGAGTGTGGGTGTCTACATGTGTGTGTGTGTGTGTGTCTACATGTGTGTGTGTGTGGGTGTCTACATGTGTGTGTGTGTGTGTGTGTGTCTACATGTGTGTGTGTGTGTGGGTGTCTACATGTGTGTGTGTGTGTGGGTGTCTACACGTGTGTGTGTGTGGGTGTCTACATGTGTGAGTGGGTGTCTAAATGTGTGAGTGTGGGTGTCTACATGTGTGAGTGTGGGTGTCTACATGTGTGAGTGTGGGTGTCTACATGTGTGAGTGGGTGTCTACACGTGTGTGTGTGGGTGTCTACATGTGTGTGAGTGGGTGTCTACACGTGTGAGTGGGTGTCTACATGTGTGTGTGGGTGTCTACATGTGTGTGTGTGGGTGTCTACATGTGTGTGTGTGGGTGTCTACATGTGTGAGTGGGTGTCTACATGTGTGAGTGGGTGTCTACACGTGTGTGTGTGTGTGGGTGTCTACACGTGTGTGAGTGTGGGTGTCTACACGTGTGTGAGTGTGGGTGTCTACACGTGTGTGAGTGGGTGTCTACATGTGTGTGTGTGGGTGTCTACAAGTGTTTGTGTGGGTGTCTACATGTGTGTGTGTGGGTGTCTACACGTGTGTGTGTGTGGGTGTCTAAATGTGTGTGTGTGGGTGTCTACATGTGTGAGTGGGTGTCTACACGTGTGAGTGTGGGTGTCTACATGTGTGTGAGTGGGTGTCTACACGTGTGAGTGGGTGTCTACACGTGTGAGTGGGTGTCTACATGTGTGTGTGGGTGTCTACATGTGTGAGTGGGTGTCTAAATGTGTGAGTGTGGGTGTCTACATGTGTGAGTGTGGGTGTCTACATGTGTGAGTGTGGGTGTCTACATGTGTGAGTGGGTGTCTACACGTGTGAGTGTGGGTGTCTACATGTGTGTGAGTGGGTGTCTACACGTGTGAGTGGGTGTCTACATGTGTGTGTGGGTGTCTACATGTGTGTGTGTGGGTGTCTACATGTGTGTGTGTGGGTGTCTACATGTGTGAGTGGGTGTCTACATGTGTGAGTGGGTGTCTACACGTGTGTGTGTGTGGGTGTCTACACGTGTGTGAGTGTGGGTGTCTACACGTGTGTGAGTGTGGGTGTCTACACGTGTGTGAGTGGGTGTCTACATGTGTGTGTGTGGGTGTCTACAAGTGTTTGTGTGGGTGTCTACATGTGTGTGTGTGGGTGTCTACACGTGTGTGTGTGTGTGTGGGTGTCTACATGTGTGAGTGGGTGTCTAAATGTGTGTGTGTGGGTGTCTACACGTGTGTGTGTGTGTGGGTGTCTACATGTGTGTGTGTGGGTGTCTACAAGAGTGTGAGTGGGTGTCTACACGTGTGTGTGTGTGTGTGTGGGTGTCTACACGTGTGTGAGTGGGTGTCTACATGTTTGTGTGTGGGTGTCTACAAGTGTGTGAGTGGGTGTCTACACGTGTGTGTGTGGGTGTCTACATGTGTGAGTGGGTGTCTACATGTGTGTGTGTGGGTGTCTACATGTGTGTGTGTGTGGGTGTCTACATGTGTGTGTGGGTGTCTACATGTGTGTGTGGGTGTCTACACGTGTGTGTGTGTGGGTGTCTACATGTGTGTGTGTGTGGGTGTCTACACGTGTGTGAGTGTGGGTGTCTACATGTGTGAGTGGGTGTCTACACGTGTGTGTGTGTGGATGTCTACACGTGTGTGTGTGGGTGTCTAAATGTGTGAGTGTGGGTGTCTGCATGTGTGAGTGTGGGTGTCTACATGTGTGAGTGGGTGTCTACACGTGTGTGTGTGGGTGTCTAAATGTGTGAGTGTGGGTGTCTACATGTGTGAGTGTGGGTGTCTACATGTGTGTGTGTGTCTACACGTGTGAGTGTGGGTGTCTACACGTGTGAGTGGGTGTCTACACGTGTGTGTGTGTGGGTGTCTACATGTGTGAGTGGGTGTCTAAATGTGTGTGTGTGGGTGTCTACACATGTGTGTGTGTGGGTGTCTACATGTGTGTGTGTGGGTGTCTACATGTGTGTGTGTGTGTGTGTCTACATGTGTGTGTGTGTGGGTGTCTACATGTGTGTGTGTGTGTGTGTCTACATGTGTGTGTGTGTGGGTGTCTACATGTGTGTGTGTGTGTGTGTGTGTCTACATGTGTGTGTGTGTGTGGGTGTCTACATGTGTGTGTGTGGGTGTCTACACGTGTGAGTGGGGGTGTCTACACGTGTGAGTGGGTGTCTACACGTGTGTGTGTGTGGGTGTCTACATGTGTGAGTGGGTGTCTACATGTGTGAGTGTGGGTGTCTACATGTGTGAGTGGGTGTCTAAATGTGTGTGTGTGGGTGTCTACATGTGTGAGTGTGGGTGTCTACACGTGTGAGTGGGGGTGTCTACACGTGTGAGTGGGTGTCTACACGTGTGTGTGTGTGGGTGTCTACATGTGTGAGTGGGTGTCTACATGTGTGAGTGTGGGTGTCTACATGTGTGAGTGGGTGTCTAAATGTGTGTGTGTGGGTGTCTACATGTGTGAGTGTGGGTGTCTAAATGTGTGTGTGGGTGTCTACATGTGTGTGTGGGTGTCTACATGTGTGTGTGGGTGTCTACATGTGTGAGTGGGTGTCTACATGTGTGAGTGGGTGTCTACATGTGTGTGTGTGGGTGTCTACATGTGTGAGTGGGTGTCTACATGTGTGAGTGGGTGTCTACATGTGTGAGTGGGTGTCTAAATGTGTGTGTGTGGGTGTCTACATGTGTGAGTGGGTGTCTAAATGTGTGAGTGTGGGTGTCTACATGTGTGAGTGTGGGTGTCTACACGTGTGAGTGGGTGTCTAAATGTGTGAGTGTGGGTGTCTACACGTGTGAGTGGGTGTCTACATGTGTGAGTGTGGGTGTCTACACGTGTGAGTGGGTGTCTAAATGTGTGAGTGTGTGTCTACACGTGTGAGTGGGTGTCTACATGTGTGTGTGTGGGTGTCTACACGTGTGAGTGTGGGTGTCTACACGTGTGTGTGTGTGGGTGTCTACATGTGTGAGTGTGGGAGTCTACACGTGTGAGTGTGGGAGTCTACACGTGTGAGTGTGGGTGTCTACACGTGTGAGTGTTGGTGTCTACACGTGTGTGTGTGTGGGTGTCTACATGTGTGTGTGGGTGTCTACATGTGTGAGTGTGGGTGTCTACACGTGTGAGAGTGGGTGTCTACACGTGTGTGTGTGTGGGTGTCTACATGTGTGAGTGGGTGTCTACATGTGTGAGTGGGTGTCTACATGTGTGAGTGGGTGTCTACACGTGTGTGTGTGTGTGGGTGTCTACACGTGTGTGTGTGTGGGTGTCTACACGTGTGTGTGTGTGGGTGTCTACATGTGTGAGTGGGTGTCTACACGTGTGAGTGGGTGTCTAAATGTGTGAGTGTGGGTGTCTACATGTGTGAGTGTGGGTGTCTACACGTGTGAGTGGGTGTCTACACGTGTGTGTGTGTGGGTGTCTACATGTGTGAGTGGGTGTCTACATGTGTGAGTGTGGGTGTCTACATGTGTGAGTGGGTGTCTAAATGTGTGTGTGTGGGTGTCTACATGTGTGAGTGTGGGTGTCTAAATGTGTGTGTGGGTGTCTACATGTGTGTGTGGGTGTCTACATGTGTGAGTGGGTGTCTACATGTGTGAGTGGGTGTCTAAATGTGTGTGTGTGGGTGTCTACATGTGTGAGTGGGTGTCTACATGTGTGAGTGGGTGTCTACATGTGTGAGTGGGTGTCTAAATGTGTGTGTGTGGGTGTCTACATGTGTGAGTGGGTGTCTAAATGTGTGAGTGTGGGTGTCTACATGTGTGAGTGTGGGTGTCTACACGTGTGAGTGGGTGTCTAAATGTGTGAGTGTGGGTGTCTACACGTGTGAGTGGGTGTCTACATGTGTGAGTGTGGGTGTCTACACGTGTGAGTGGGTGTCTAAATGTGTGAGTGTGTGTCTACACGTGTGAGTGGGTGTCTACATGTGTGTGTGTGGGTGTCTACACGTGTGAGTGTGGGTGTCTACACGTGTGTGTGTGTGGGTGTCTACATGTGTGTGTGGGTGTCTACATGTGTGAGTGTGGGAGTCTACACGTGTGAGTGTGGGTGTCTACACGTGTGAGTGTTGGTGTCTACACGTGTGTGTGTGTGGGTGTCTACATGTGTGTGTGGGTGTCTACATGTGTGAGTGTGGGTGTCTACACGTGTGAGTGTGGGTGTCTACACGTGTGTGTGTGTGGGTGTCTACATGTGTGAGTGGGTGTCTACATGTGTGAGTGGGTGTCTACATGTGTGAGTGGGTGTCTACACGTGTGTGTGTGTGTGGGTGTCTACACGTGTGTGTGTGTGGGTGTCTACACGTGTGTGTGTGTGGGTGTCTACATGTGTGAGTGGGTGTCTACACGTGTGAGTGGGTGTCTAAATGTGTGAGTGTGGGTGTCTACATGTGTGAGTGTGGGTGTCTACACGTGTGAGTGGGTGTCTACACGTGTGTGTGTGTGGGTGTCTACATGTGTGAGTGGGTGTCTACATGTGTGAGTGTGGGTGTCTACATGTGTGAGTGGGTGTCTAAATGTGTGTGTGTGGGTGTCTACATGTGTGAGTGTGGGTGTCTAAATGTGTGTGTGGGTGTCTACATGTTTGTGTGGGTGTCTACATGTGTGAGTGGGTGTCTACATGTGTGAGTGGGTGTCTAAATGTGTGTGTGTGGGTGTCTACATGTGTGAGTGGGTGTCTACATGTGTGAGTGGGTGTCTACATGTGTGAGTGGGTGTCTAAATGTGTGTGTGTGGGTGTCTACATGTGTGAGTGGGTGTCTACATGTGTGTGTGGGTGTCTACATGTGTGAGTGGGTGTCTACATGTGTGAGTGGGTGTCTACATGTGTGAGTGGGTGTCTACATGTGTGAGTGGGTGTCTAAATGTGTGTGTGTGGGTGTCTACATGTGTGAGTGGGTGTCTACATGTGTGAGTGGGTGTCTACATGTGTGAGTGGGTGTCTACACGTGTGTGTGGGTGTCTAAATGTGTGTGTGTGGGTGTCTACATGTGTGTGTGGGTGTCTACATGTGTGAGTGGGTGTCTAAATGTGTGTGTGTGGGTGTCTACATGTGTGAGTGGGTGTCTACATGTGTGAGTGTGGGTGTCTACATGTGTGAGTGGGTGTCTACATGTGTGAGTGGGTGTCTACATGTGTGTGAGTGGGTGTCTACACGTGTGAGTGTGGGTGTCTACATGTGTGAGTGTGGATGTCTACATGTGTGAGTGGGTGTCTAAATGTGTGAGTGTGGGTGTCTAAATGTGTGAGTGTGGGTGTCTACATGTGTGTGTGTGGGTGTCTACATGTGTGTGTGTGGGTGTCTACATGTGTGTGTGTGGGTGTCTAAATGTGTGAGTGGGTGTCTACACGTGTGAGTGTGGGTGTCTACATGTGTGAGTGGGTGTCTACATGTGTGAGTGTGGGTGTCTACATGTGTGTGTGTGGGTGTCTACATGTGTGAGTGGGTGTCTACACGTGTGAGTGTGGGTGTATACATGTGTGTGAGTGGGTGTCTACACGTGTGAGTGGGTGTCTACATGTGTGTGTGGGTGTCTACATGTGTGTGTGTGGGTGTCTACATGTGTGTGTGTGGGTGTCTACATGTGTGAGTGGGTGTCTACATGTGTGAGTGGGTGTCTACACGTGTGTGTGTGTGGGTGTCTACACGTGTGTGAGTGTGGGTGTCTACACGTGTGTGAGTGTGGGTGTCTACACGTGTGTGAGTGGGTGTCTACATGTGTGTGTGTGGGTGTCTACAAGTGTTTGTGTGGGTGTCTACATGTGTGTGTGTGGGTGTCTACACGTGTGTGTGTGTGGGTGTCTACATGTGTGAGTGGGTGTCTAAATGTGTGTGTGTGGGTGTCTACACGTGTGTGTGTGTGTGGGTGTCTACATGTGTGTGTGTGGGTGTCTACAAGAGTGTGAGTGGGTGTCTACACGTGTGTGTGTGTGTGTGGGTGTCTACACGTGTGTGAGTGGGTGTCTACATGTTTGTGTGTGGGTGTCTACAAGTGTGTGAGTGGGTGTCTACACGTGTGTGTGTGGGTGTCTACATGTGTGAGTGGGTGTCTACATGTGTGTGTGTGGGTGTCTACATGTGTGTGTGTGTGGGTGTCTACATGTGTGTGTGGGTGTCTACATGTGTGTGTGGGTGTCTACACGTGTGTGTGTGTGGGTGTCTACATGTGTGTGTGTGTGGGTGTCTACACGTGTGTGAGTGTGGGTGTCTACATGTGTGAGTGGGTGTCTACACGTGTGTGTGTGTGGATGTCTACACGTGTGTGTGTGGGTGTCTAAATGTGTGAGTGTGGGTGTCTGCATGTGTGAGTGTGGGTGTCTACATGTGTGAGTGGGTGTCTACACGTGTGTGTGTGGGTGTCTAAATGTGTGAGTGTGGGTGTCTACATGTGTGAGTGTGGGTGTCTACATGTGTGTGTGTGTGTGTGTCTACATGTGTGTGTGTGTGGGTGTCTACATGTGTGTGTGTGTGTGTGTGTGTCTACATGTGTGTGTGTGTGTGGGTGTCTACATGTGTGTGTGTGTGTGGGTGTCTACACGTGTGTGTGTGTGGGTGTCTACATGTGTGAGTGGGTGTCTAAATGTGTGAGTGTGGGTGTCTACATGTGTGAGTGTGGGTGTCTACATGTGTGAGTGTGGGTGTCTACATGTGTGAGTGGGTGTCTACACGTGTGTGTGTGGGTGTCTACATGTGTGTGAGTGGGTGTCTACACGTGTGAGTGGGTGTCTACATGTGTGTGTGGGTGTCTACATGTGTGTGTGTGGGTGTCTACATGTGTGTGTGTGGGTGTCTACATGTGTGAGTGGGTGTCTACATGTGTGAGTGGGTGTCTACACGTGTGTGTGTGTGTGGGTGTCTACACGTGTGTGAGTGTGGGTGTCTACACGTGTGTGAGTGTGGGTGTCTACACGTGTGTGAGTGGGTGTCTACATGTGTGTGTGTGGGTGTCTACAAGTGTTTGTGTGGGTGTCTACATGTGTGTGTGTGGGTGTCTACACGTGTGTGTGTGTGGGTGTCTAAATGTGTGTGTGTGGGTGTCTACATGTGTGAGTGGGTGTCTACACGTGTGAGTGTGGGTGTCTACATGTGTGTGAGTGGGTGTCTACACGTGTGAGTGGGTGTCTACACGTGTGAGTGGGTGTCTACATGTGTGTGTGGGTGTCTACATGTGTGAGTGGGTGTCTAAATGTGTGAGTGTGGGTGTCTACATGTGTGAGTGTGGGTGTCTACATGTGTGAGTGTGGGTGTCTACATGTGTGAGTGGGTGTCTACACGTGTGAGTGTGGGTGTCTACATGTGTGTGAGTGGGTGTCTACACGTGTGAGTGGGTGTCTACATGTGTGTGTGGGTGTCTACATGTGTGTGTGTGGGTGTCTACATGTGTGTGTGTGGGTGTCTACATGTGTGAGTGGGTGTCTACATGTGTGAGTGGGTGTCTACACGTGTGTGTGTGTGGGTGTCTACACGTGTGTGAGTGTGGGTGTCTACACGTGTGTGAGTGTGGGTGTCTACACGTGTGTGAGTGGGTGTCTACATGTGTGTGTGTGGGTGTCTACAAGTGTTTGTGTGGGTGTCTACATGTGTGTGTGTGGGTGTCTACACGTGTGTGTGTGTGTGTGGGTGTCTACATGTGTGAGTGGGTGTCTAAATGTGTGTGTGTGGGTGTCTACACGTGTGTGTGTGTGTGGGTGTCTACATGTGTGTGTGTGGGTGTCTACAAGAGTGTGAGTGGGTGTCTACACGTGTGTGTGTGTGTGTGGGTGTCTACACGTGTGTGAGTGGGTGTCTACATGTTTGTGTGTGGGTGTCTACAAGTGTGTGAGTGGGTGTCTACACGTGTGTGTGTGGGTGTCTACATGTGTGAGTGGGTGTCTACATGTGTGTGTGTGGGTGTCTACATGTGTGTGTGTGTGGGTGTCTACATGTGTGTGTGGGTGTCTACATGTGTGTGTGGGTGTCTACACGTGTGTGTGTGTGGGTGTCTACATGTGTGTGTGTGTGGGTGTCTACACGTGTGTGAGTGTGGGTGTCTACATGTGTGAGTGGGTGTCTACACGTGTGTGTGTGTGGATGTCTACACGTGTGTGTGTGGGTGTCTAAATGTGTGAGTGTGGGTGTCTGCATGTGTGAGTGTGGGTGTCTACATGTGTGAGTGGGTGTCTACACGTGTGTGTGTGGGTGTCTAAATGTGTGAGTGTGGGTGTCTACATGTGTGAGTGTGGGTGTCTACATGTGTGTGTGTGTCTACACGTGTGAGTGTGGGTGTCTACACGTGTGAGTGGGTGTCTACACGTGTGTGTGTGTGGGTGTCTACATGTGTGAGTGGGTGTCTAAATGTGTGTGTGTGGGTGTCTACACATGTGTGTGTGTGGGTGTCTACATGTGTGTGTGTGGGTGTCTACATGTGTGTGTGTGTGTGTGTCTACATGTGTGTGTGTGTGGGTGTCTACATGTGTGTGTGTGTGTGTGTCTACATGTGTGTGTGTGTGGGTGTCTACATGTGTGTGTGTGTGTGTGTGTGTCTACATGTGTGTGTGTGTGTGGGTGTCTACATGTGTGTGTGTGTGGGTGTCTACACGTGTGTGTGTGTGTGGGTGTCTACATGTGTGTGTGTGTGGGTGTCTACACGTGTGTGTGTGTGGGTGTCTACATGTGTGAGTGGGTGTCTAAATGTGTGAGTGTGGGTGTCTACATGTGTGAGTGTGGGTGTCTACATGTGTGAGTGTGGGTGTCTACATGTGTGAGTGGGTGTCTACACGTGTGTGTGTGTGGGTGTCTACATGTGTGAGTGGGTGTCTAAATGTGTGAGTGTGGGTGTCTACACGTGTGTGTGTGGGTGTCTACATGTGTGAGTGGGTGTCTACATGTGTGAGTGTGGGTGTCTACATGTGTGAGTGGGTGTCTACATGTGTGAGTGTGGGTGTCTACACGTGTGAGTGGGTGTCTACATGTGTGAGTGGGTGTCTAAATGTGTGAGTGTGGGTGTCTACATGTGTGAGTGTGGGTGTCTACATGTGTGAGTGGGTGTCTAAATGTGTGAGTGTGGGTGTCTACATGTGTGTGAGTGGGTGTCTACACGTGTGAGTGGGTGTCTACACGTGTGAGTGGGTGTCTACATGTGTGAGTGGGTGTCTAAATGTGTGAGTGTGGGTGTCTACATGTGTGAGTGTGGGTGTCTACATGTGTGAGTGGGTGTCTACATGTGTGAGTGTGGGTGTCTACACGTGTGAGTGGGTGTCTAAATGTGTGAGTGTGGGTGTCTACATGTGTGAGTGTGGGTGTCTACATGTGTGAGTGTGGGTGTCTACACGTGTGAGTGGGTGTCTACATGTGTGAGTGTGGGTGTCTACATGTGTGAGTGGGTGTCTAAATGTGTGAGTGTGGGTGTCTACATGTGTGAGTGGGTGTCTAAATGTGTGAGTGTGGGTGTCTACATGTGTGAGTGTGGGTGTCTACACGTGTGAGTGGGTGTCTAAATGTGTGAGTGTGGGTGTCTACATGTGTGAGTGGGTGTCTAAATGTGTGAGTGTGGGTGTCTACACGTGTGAGTGGGTGTCTAAATGTGTGAGTGTGGGTGTCTACATGTGTGAGTGTGGGTGTCTACACGTGTGAGTGTGGGTGTCTACACGTGTGAGTGGGTGTCTAAATGTGTGAGTGTGGGTGTCTACACGTGTGAGTGGGTGTCTAAATGTGTGAGTGTGGGTGTCTACACGTTTGAGTGGGTGTCTACATGTGTGAGTGTGGGTGTCTACACGTGTGAGTGGGTGTCTAAATGTGTGAGTGTGGGTGTCTACATGTGTGAGTGTGGGTGTCTACACGTGTGAGTGGGTGTCTAAATGTGTGAGTGTGGGTGTCTACACGTGTGAGTGGGTGTCTACATGTGTGAGTGTGGGTGTCTACACGTGTGAGTGGGTGTCTAAATGTGTGAGTGTGTGTCTACACGTGTGAGTGGGTGTCTACATGTGTGTGTGTGGGTGTCTACACGTGTGAGTGTGGGTGTCTACACGTGTGTGTGTGTGGGTGTCTACATGTGTGTGTGGGTGTCTACATGTGTGAGTGTGGGTGTCTACACGTGTGAGTGTGGGTGTCTACACGTGTGAGTGTGGGTGTCTACACGTGTGTGTGTGGGTGTCTACATGTGTGTGTGGGTGTCTACATGTGTGAGTGTGGGTGTCTACACGTGTGAGTGTGGGTGTCTACACGTGTGTGTGTGTGTGTGGGTGTCTACATGTGTGAGTGGGTGTCTACATGTGTGAGTGGGTGTCTACACGTGTGAGTGTGGGTGTCTACACGTGTGTGTGTGTGTGGGTGTCTACACGTGTGTGTGTGTGGGTGTCTACACGTGTGTGTGTGTGGGTGTCTACATGTGTGAGTGGGTGTCTACACGTGTGAGTGGGTGTCTAAATGTGTGAGTGTGGGTGTCTACATGTGTGAGTGTGGGTGTCTACACGTGTGAGTGGGTGTCTACACGTGTGTGTGTGTGGGTGTCTACATGTGTGAGTGGGTGTCTACATGTGTGAGTGTGGGTGTCTACATGTGTGAGTGGGTGTCTAAATGTGTGTGTGTGGGTGTCTACATGTGTGAGTGTGGGTGTCTAAATGTGTGTGTGGGTGTCTACATGTGTGTGTGGGTGTCTACATGTGTGAGTGGGTGTCTACATGTGTGAGTGGGTGTCTAAATGTGTGTGTGTGGGTGTCTAAATGTGTGAGTGGGTGTCTACATGTGTGAGTGGGTGTCTACATGTGTGAGTGGGTGTCTACATGTGTGAGTGGGTGTCTAAATGTGTGTGTGTGGGTGTCTACATGTGTGAGTGGGTGTCTAAATGTGTGAGTGTGGGTGTCTACATGTGTGAGTGTGGGTGTCTACACGTGTGAGTGGGTGTCTAAATGTGTGAGTGTGGGTGTCTACACGTGTGAGTGGGTGTCTACATGTGTGAGTGTGGGTGTCTACACGTGTGAGTGGGTGTCTAAATGTGTGAGTGTGTGTCTACACGTGTGAGTGGGTGTCTACATGTGTGTGTGTGGGTGTCTACACGTGTGAGTGTGGGTGTCTACACGTGTGTGTGTGTGGGTGTCTACATGTGTGTGTGGGTGTCTACATGTGTGAGTGTGGGAGTCTACACGTGTGAGTGTGGGTGTCTACACGTGTGAGTGTTGGTGTCTACACGTGTGTGTGTGTGGGTGTCTACACGTGTGTGTGTGTGGGTGTCTACATGTGTGTGTGGGTGTCTACATGTGTGAGTGTGGGTGTCTACACGTGTGAGTGTGGGTGTCTACACGTGTGTGTGTGTGGGTGTCTACATGTGTGAGTGGGTGTCTACATGTGTGAGTGGGTGTCTACATGTGTGAGTGGGTGTCTACATGTGTGAGTGGGTGTCTACACGTGTGTGTGTGTGTGGGTGTCTACACGTGTGTGTGTGTGGGTGTCTACACGTGTGTGTGTGTGGGTGTCTACATGTGTGAGTGGGTGTCTACACGTGTGAGTGGGTGTCTAAATGTGTGAGTGTGGGTGTCTACATGTGTGAGTGTGGGTGTCTACACGTGTGAGTGTGGGTGTCTACACGTGTGAGTGGGTGTCTACACGTGTGTGTGTGTGGGTGTCTACATGTGTGAGTGGGTGTCTACATGTGTGAGTGTGGGTGTCTACATGTGTGAGTGGGTGTCTAAATGTGTGTGTGTGGGTGTCTACATGTGTGAGTGTGGGTGTCTAAATGTGTGTGTGGGTGTCTACATGTGTGTGTGGGTGTCTACATGTGTGAGTGGGTGTCTACATGTGTGAGTGGGTGTCTAAATGTGTGTGTGTGGGTGTCTACATGTGTGAGTGGGTGTCTACATGTGTGAGTGGGTGTCTACATGTGTGAGTGGGTGTCTAAATGTGTGTGTGTGGGTGTCTACATGTGTGAGTGGGTGTCTAAATGTGTGAGTGTGGGTGTCTACATGTGTGAGTGTGGGTGTCTACACGTGTGAGTGGGTGTCTAAATGTGTGAGTGTGGGTGTCTACACGTGTGAGTGGGTGTCTACATGTGTGAGTGTGGGTGTCTACACGTGTGAGTGGGTGTCTAAATGTGTGAGTGTGTGTCTACACATGTGAGTGGGTGTCTACATGTGTGTGTGTGGGTGTCTACACGTGTGAGTGTGGGTGTCTACACGTGTGTGTGTGTGGGTGTCTACATGTGTGTGTGGGTGTCTACATGTGTGAGTGTGGGAGTCTACACGTGTGAGTGTGGGTGTCTACACGTGTGAGTGTTGGTGTCTACACGTGTGTGTGTGTGGGTGTCTACATGTGTGTGTGGGTGTCTACATGTGTGAGTGTGGGTGTCTACACGTGTGAGTGTGGGTGTCTACACGTGTGTGTGTGTGGGTGTCTACATGTGTGAGTGGGTGTCTACATGTGTGTGTGGGTGTCTACATGTGTGAGTGGGTGTCTACATGTGTGAGTGTGGGTGTCTACATGTGTGAGTGGGTGTCTAAATGTGTGTGTGTGGGTGTCTACATGTGTGAGTGTGGGTGTCTAAATGTGTGTGTGGGTGTCTACATGTTTGTGTGGGTGTCTACATGTGTGAGTGGGTGTCTACATGTGTGAGTGGGTGTCTACATGTGTGTGTGTGGGTGTCTACATGTGTGAGTGGGTGTCTACATGTGTGAGTGGGTGTCTACATGTGTGAGTGGGTGTCTAAATGTGTGTGTTTGGGTGTCTACATGTGTGTGTGGGTGTCTAAATGTGTGAGTGGGTGTCTACATGTGTGAGTGGGTGTCTACATGTGTGAGTGGGTGTCTAAATGTGTGTGTGTGGGTGTCTAAATGTGTGTGTGTGGGTGTCTACATGTGTGAGTGGGTGTCTACATGTGTGAGTGTGGGTGTCTACATGTGTGAGTGGGTGTCTACACGTGTGAGTGTGGGTGTCTACATGTGTGTGAGTGGGTGTCTACACGTGTGAGTGGGTGTCTACATGTGTGTGTGGGTGTCTACATGTGTGTGTGTGGGTGTCTACATGTGTGTGTGTGGGTGTCTACATGTGTGAGTGGGTGTCTACATGTGTGAGTGGGTGTCTACACGTGTGTGTGTGTGGGTGTCTACACGTGTGTGAGTGTGGGTGTCTACACGTGTGTGAGTGTGGGTGTCTACACGTGTGTGAGTGGGTGTCTACATGTGTGTGTGTGGGTGTCTACAAGTGTTTGTGTGGGTGTCTACATGTGTGTGTGTGGGTGTCTACACGTGTGTGTGTGTGGGTGTCTACATGTGTGAGTGGGTGTCTAAATGTGTGTGTGTGGGTGTCTACACGTGTGTGTGTGTGTGGGTGTCTACATGTGTGTGTGTGGGTGTCTACAAGAGTGTGAGTGGGTGTCTACACGTGTGTGTGTGTGTGTGGGTGTCTACACGTGTGTGAGTGGGTGTCTACATGTTTGTGTGTGGGTGTCTACAAGTGTGTGAGTGGGTGTCTACACGTGTGTGTGTGGGTGTCTACATGTGTGAGTGGGTGTCTACATGTGTGTGTGTGGGTGTCTACATGTGTGTGTGTGTGGGTGTCTACATGTGTGTGTGGGTGTCTACATGTGTGTGTGGGTGTCTACACGTGTGTGTGTGTGGGTGTCTACATGTGTGTGTGTGTGGGTGTCTACACGTGTGTGTGTGTGGGTGTCTACACGTGTGTGAGTGGGTGTCTACATGTGTGAGTGGGTGTCTACACGTGTGTGTGTGTGGATGTCTACACGTGTGTGTGTGGGTGTCTAAATGTGTGAGTGTGGGTGTCTGCATGTGTGAGTGTGGGTGTCTACATGTGTGAGTGGGTGTCTACACGTGTGTGTGTGGGTGTCTAAATGTGTGAGTGTGGGTGTCTACATGTGTGAGTGTGGGTGTCTACATGTGTGTGTGTGTCTACACGTGTGAGTGTGGGTGTCTACACGTGTGAGTGGGTGTCTACACGTGTGTGTGTGTGGGTGTCTACATGTGTGAGTGGGTGTCTAAATGTGTGTGTGTGGGTGTCTACACATGTGTGTGTGTGGGTGTCTACATGTGTGTGTGTGGGTGTCTACATGTGTGTGTGTGTGTGTGTCTACATGTGTGTGTGTGTGGGTGTCTACATGTGTGTGTGTGTGTGTGTCTACATGTGTGTGTGTGTGGGTGTCTACATGTGTGTGTGTGTGTGTGTGTCTACATGTGTGTGTGTGTGTGGGTGTCTACATGTGTGTGTGTGTGGGTGTCTACACGTGTGTGTGTGTGGGTGTCTACATGTGTGAGTGGGTGTCTAAATGTGTGAGTGTGGGTGTCTACATGTGTGAGTGTGGGTGTCTACATGTGTGAGTGTGGGTGTCTACATGTGTGAGTGGGTGTCTACACGTGTGTGTGTGTGGGTGTCTACATGTGTGAGTGGGTGTCTAAATGTGTGAGTGTGGGTGTCTACACGTGTGTGTGTGGGTGTCTACATGTGTGAGTGGGTGTCTACATGTGTGAGTGTGGGTGTCTACATGTGTGAGTGGGTGTCTACATGTGTGAGTGTGGGTGTCTACACGTGTGAGTGTGGGTGTCTACACGTGTGAGTGGGTGTCTACATGTGTGAGTGTGGGTGTCTACATGTGTGAGTGTGGGTGTCTACATGTGTGAGTGTGGGTGTCTACATGTGTGAGTGGGTGTCTAAATGTGTGAGTGTGGGTGTCTACATGTGTGTGAGTGGGTGTCTACACGTGTGAGTGGGTGTCTACACGTGTGAGTGGGTGTCTACATGTGTGAGTGGGTGTCTAAATGTGTGAGTGTGGGTGTCTACATGTGTGAGTGTGGGTGTCTACATGTGTGAGTGGGTGTCTACATGTGTGAGTGTGGGTGTCTACACGTGTGAGTGGGTGTCTAAATGTGTGAGTGTGGGTGTCTACATGTGTGAGTGTGGGTGTCTACATGTGTGAGTGTGGGTGTCTACACGTGTGAGTGGGTGTCTACATGTGTGAGTGTGGGTGTCTACATGTGTGAGTGGGTGTCTAAATGTGTGAGTGTGGGTGTCTACATGTGTGAGTGGGTGTCTAAATGTGTGAGTGTGGGTGTCTACATGTGTGAGTGTGGGTGTCTACACGTGTGAGTGGGTGTCTAAATGTGTGAGTGTGGGTGTCTACATGTGTGAGTGGGTGTCTAAATGTGTGAGTGTGGGTGTCTACACGTGTGAGTGGGTGTCTAAATGTGTGAGTGTGGGTGTCTACATGTGTGAGTGTGGGTGTCTACACGTGTGAGTGTGGGTGTCTACACGTGTGAGTGGGTGTCTAAATGTGTGAGTGTGGGTGTCTACACGTGTGAGTGGGTGTCTAAATGTGTGAGTGTGGGTGTCTACACGTTTGAGTGGGTGTCTACATGTGTGAGTGTGGGTGTCTACACGTGTGAGTGGGTGTCTAAATGTGTGAGTGTGGGTGTCTACATGTGTGAGTGTGGGTGTCTACACGTGTGAGTGGGTGTCTAAATGTGTGAGTGTGGGTGTCTACACGTGTGAGTGGGTGTCTACATGTGTGAGTGTGGGTGTCTACACGTGTGAGTGGGTGTCTAAATGTGTGAGTGTGTGTCTACACGTGTGAGTGGGTGTCTACATGTGTGTGTGTGTGGGTGTCTACACGTGTGAGTGTGGGTGTCTACACGTGTGTGTGTGTGGGTGTCTACATGTGTGTGTGGGTGTCTACATGTGTGAGTGTGGGTGTCTACACGTGTGAGTGTGGGTGTCTACACGTGTGAGTGTGGGTGTCTACACGTGTGTGTGTGGGTGTCTACATGTGTGTGTGGGTGTCTACATGTGTGAGTGTGGGTGTCTACACGTGTGAGTGTGGGTGTCTACACGTGTGTGTGTGTGGGTGTCTACATGTGTGAGTGGGTGTCTACATGTGTGAGTGGGTGTCTACACGTGTGAGTGTGGGTGTCTACACGTGTGTGTGTGTGTGGGTGTCTACACGTGTGTGTGTGTGGGTGTCTACATGTGTGAGTGGGTGTCTACACGTGTGAGTGGGTGTCTAAATGTGTGAGTGTGGGTGTCTACATGTGTGAGTGGGTGTCTAAATGTGTGAGTGTGGGTGTCTACACGTGTGAGTGGGTGTCTAAATGTGTGAGTGTGGGTGTCTACATGTGTGAGTGTGGGTGTCTACACGTGTGAGTGTGGGTGTCTACACGTGTGAGTGGGTGTCTAAATGTGTGAGTGTGGGTGTCTACACGTGTGAGTGGGTGTCTAAATGTGTGAGTGTGGGTGTCTACACGTTTGAGTGGGTGTCTACATGTGTGAGTGTGGGTGTCTACACGTGTGAGTGGGTGTCTAAATGTGTGAGTGTGGGTGTCTACATGTGTGAGTGTGGGTGTCTACACGTGTGAGTGGGTGTCTAAATGTGTGAGTGTGGGTGTCTACACGTGTGAGTGGGTGTCTACATGTGTGAGTGTGGGTGTCTACACGTGTGAGTGGGTGTCTAAATGTGTGAGTGTGTGTCTACACGTGTGAGTGGGTGTCTACATGTGTGTGTGTGTGGGTGTCTACACGTGTGAGTGTGGGTGTCTACACGTGTGTGTGTGTGGGTGTCTACATGTGTGTGTGGGTGTCTACATGTGTGAGTGTGGGTGTCTACACGTGTGAGTGTGGGTGTCTACACGTGTGAGTGTGGGTGTCTACACGTGTGTGTGTGGGTGTCTACATGTGTGTGTGGGTGTCTACATGTGTGAGTGTGGGTGTCTACACGTGTGAGTGTGGGTGTCTACACGTGTGTGTGTGTGGGTGTCTACATGTGTGAGTGGGTGTCTACATGTGTGAGTGGGTGTCTACACGTGTGAGTGTGGGTGTCTACACGTGTGTGTGTGTGTGGGTGTCTACACGTGTGTGTGTGTGGGTGTCTACATGTGTGAGTGGGTGTCTACACGTGTGAGTGGGTGTCTAAATGTGTGAGTGTGGGTGTCTACATGTGTGAGTGTGGGTGTCTACACGTGTGAGTGGGTGTCTACACGTGTGTGTGTGTGGGTGTCTACATGTGTGAGTGGGTGTCTACATGTGTGAGTGTGGGTGTCTACATGTGTGAGTGGGTGTCTAAATGTGTGTGTGGGTGTCTACATGTGTGAGTGTGGGTGTCTAAATGTGTGTGTGGGTGTCTACATGTGTGTGTGGGTGTCTACATGTGTGAGTGGGTGTCTACATGTGTGAGTGGGTGTCTAAATGTGTGTGTGTGGGTGTCTAAATGTGTGAGTGGGTGTCTACATGTGTGAGTGGGTGTCTACATGTGTGAGTGGGTGTCTAAATGTGTGTGTGTGGGTGTCTACATGTGTGAGTGGGTGTCTAAATGTGTGAGTGTGGGTGTCTACATGTGTGAGTGTGGGTGTCTACACGTGTGAGTGGGTGTCTAAATGTGTGAGTGTGGGTGTCTACACGTGTGAGTGGGTGTCTACATGTGTGAGTGTGGGTGTCTACACGTGTGAGTGGGTGTCTAAATGTGTGAGTGTGTGTCTACACGTGTGAGTGGGTGTCTACATGTGTGTGTGTGGGTGTCTACACGTGTGAGTGTGGGTGTCTACACGTGTGTGTGTGTGGGTGTCTACATGTGTGTGTGGGTGTCTACATGTGTGAGTGTGGGAGTCTACACGTGTGAGTGTGGGTGTCTACACGTGTGAGTGTTGGTGTCTACACGTGTGTGTGTGTGGGTGTCTACACGTGTGTGTGTGTGGGTGTCTACATGTGTGTGTGGGTGTCTACATGTGTGAGTGTGGGTGTCTACACGTGTGAGTGTGGGTGTCTACACGTGTGTGTGTGTGGGTGTCTACATGTGTGAGTGGGTGTCTACATGTGTGAGTGGGTGTCTACATGTGTGAGTGGGTGTCTACACGTGTGTGTGTGTGTGGGTGTCTACACGTGTGTGTGTGTGGGTGTCTACACGTGTGTGTGTGTGGGTGTCTACATGTGTGAGTGGGTGTCTACACGTGTGAGTGGGTGTCTACATGTGTGAGTGTGGGTGTCTACACGTGTGAGTGGGTGTCTACACGTGTGAGTGGGTGTCTACACGTGTGTGTGTGTGGGTGTCTACATGTGTGAGTGGGTGTCTACATGTGTGAGTGTGGGTGTCTACATGTGTGAGTGGGTGTCTAAATGTGTGTGTGTGGGTGTCTACATGTGTGAGTGTGGGTGTCTAAATGTGTGTGTGGGTGTCTACATGTGTGTGTGGGTGTCTACATGTGTGAGTGGGTGTCTACATGTGTGAGTGGGTGTCTAAATGTGTGTGTGTGGGTGTCTACATGTGTGAGTGGGTGTCTACATGTGTGAGTGGGTGTCTACATGTGTGAGTGGGTGTCTAAATGTGTGTGTGTGGGTGTCTACATGTGTGAGTGGGTGTCTAAATGTGTGAGTGTGGGTGTCTACATGTGTGAGTGTGGGTGTCTACACGTGTGAGTGGGTGTCTAAATGTGTGAGTGTGGGTGTCTACACGTGTGAGTGGGTGTCTACATGTGTGAGTGTGGGTGTCTACACGTGTGAGTGGGTGTCTAAATGTGTGAGTGTGTGTCTACACATGTGAGTGGGTGTCTACATGTGTGTGTGTGGGTGTCTACACGTGTGAGTGTGGGTGTCTACACGTGTGTGTGTGTGGGTGTCTACATGTGTGTGTGGGTGTCTACATGTGTGAGTGTGGGAGTCTACACGTGTGAGTGTGGGTGTCTACACGTGTGAGTGTTGGTGTCTACACGTGTGTGTGTGTGGGTGTCTACATGTGTGTGTGGGTGTCTACATGTGTGAGTGTGGGTGTCTACACGTGTGAGTGTGGGTGTCTACACGTGTGAGTGTGGGTGTCTACACGTGTGTGTGTGTGGGTGTCTACATGTGTGAGTGGGTGTCTACATGTGTGTGTGGGTGTCTACATGTGTGAGTGGGTGTCTACATGTGTGAGTGTGGGTGTCTACATGTGTGAGTGGGTGTCTAAATGTGTGTGTGTGGGTGTCTACATGTGTGAGTGTGGGTGTCTAAATGTGTGTGTGGGTGTCTACATGTTTGTGTGGGTGTCTACATGTGTGAGTGGGTGTCTACATGTGTGAGTGGGTGTCTAAATGTGTGTGTGTGGGTGTCTACATGTGTGAGTGGGTGTCTACATGTGTGAGTGGGTGTCTACATGTGTGAGTGGGTGTCTAAATGTGTGTGTTTGGGTGTCTACATGTGTGAGTGGGTGTCTACATGTGTGTGTGGGTGTCTAAATGTGTGAGTGGGTGTCTACATGTGTGAGTGGGTGTCTACATGTGTGAGTGGGTGTCTAAATGTGTGTGTGTGGGTGTCTACATGTGTGAGTGGGTGTCTACATGTGTGAGTGGGTGTCTACATGTGTGAGTGGGTGTCTACACGTGTGTGTGGGTGTCTACATGTGTGTGTGTGGGTGTCTACATGTGTGTGTGGGTGTCTACATGTGTGAGTGGGTGTCTAAATGTGTGTGTGTGGGTGTCTACATGTGTGAGTGGGTGTCTACATGTGTGAGTGTGGGTGTCTACATGTGTGAGTGGGTGTCTACATGTGTGAGTGGGTGTCTACATGTGTGTGAGTTGGTGTCTACACGTGTGAGTGTGGGTGTCTACATGTGTGAGTGTGGATGTCTACATGTGTGAGTGGGTGTCTAAATGTGTGAGTGTGGGTGTCTAAATGTGTGAGTGTGGGTGTCTACATGTGTGTGTGTGGGTGTCTACATGTGTGTGTGTGGGTGTCTACATGTGTGTGTGTGGGTGTCTAAATGTGTGAGTGGGTGTCTACACGTGTGAGTGTGGGTGTCTACATGTGTGAGTGGGTGTCTACATGTGTGAGTGTGGGTGTCTACATGTGTGTGTGTGGGTGTCTACATGTGTGAGTGGGTGTCTACACGTGTGAGTGTGGGTGTCTACATGTGTGTGAGTGGGTGTCTACATGTGTGTGAGTGGGTGTCTACATGTGTGTGTGGGTGTCTACATGTGTGTGTGTGGGTGTCTACATGTGTGAGTGGGTGTCTACATGTGTGAGTGGGTGTCTACATGTGTGAGTGGGTGTCTACATGTGTGAGTGTGGGTGTCTACATGTGTGAGTGTGGGTGTCTACACGTGTGTGTGTGGGTGTCTACACGTGTGAGTGGGTGTCTACATGTGTGAGTGGGTGTCTACATGTGTGAGTGGGTGTCTACATGTGTGAGTGTGGGTGTCTACATGTGTGAGTGTGGATGTCTACATGTGTAAGTGGGTGTCTAAATGTGTGAGTGTGGGTGTCTAAATGTGTGAGTGTGGGTGTCTACATGTGTGTGTGTGTGTGGGTGTCTACATGTGTGTGTGTGGGTGTCTAAATGTGTGAGTGGGTGTCTACACGTGTGAGTGTGGGTGTCTACATGTGTGAGTGGGTGTCTACATGTGTGAGTGTGGGTGTCTACACGTGTGAGTGTGGGTGTCTACATGTGTGTGTGTGGGTGTCTACACGTGTGAGTGGGTGTCTAAATGTGTGAGTGTGGGTGTCTACATGTGTGAGTGGGTGTCTAAATGTGTGAGTGTGGGTGTCTACACGTGTGAGTGGGTGTCTAAATGTGTGAGTGTGGGTGTCTACACGTGTGAGTGTGGGTGTCTACACGTGTGAGTGGGTGTCTACATGTGTGAGTGGGTGTCTACATGTGTGAGTGTGGGTGTCTACACGTGTGAGTGGGTGTCTAAATGTGTGAGTGTGGGTGTCTACACGTGTGAGTGGGTGTCTACATGTGTGAGTGTGGGTGTCTACACGTGTGAGTGGGTGTCTACATGTGTGTGTGGGTGTCTACATGTGTGAGTGGGTGTCTACATGTGTGAGTGTGTGTCTACACGTGTGTGTGGGTGTCTACACGTGTGAGTGTGGGTGTCTACACGTGTGAGTGTGGGTGTCTACACGTGTGTGTGTGTGGGTGTCTACATGTGTGTGTGGGTGTCTACATGTGTGAGTGTGGGTGTCTACACGTGTGAGTGTGGGTGTCTACACGTGTGAGTGTGGGTGTCTACACGTGTGTGTGTGGGTGTCTACACGTGTGTGTGTGTGGGTGTCTACATGTGTGAGTGTGGGTGTCTACACGTGTGAGTGTGGGTGTCTACACGTGTGTGTGTGTGGGTGTCTACATGTGTGAGTGGGTTGTCTACATGTGTGAGTGGGTGTCTACACGTGTGAGTGTGGGTGTCTACACGTGTGTGTGTGTGTGGGTGTCTACACGTGTGTGTGTGTGGGTGTCTACACGTGTGTGTGTGTGGGTGTCTACATGTGTGAGTGGGTGTCTACACGTGTGAGTGGGTGTCTACATGTGTGTGTGTGGGTGTCTACACGTGTGAGTGTGGGTGTCTACACGTGTGTGTGTGTGGGTGTCTACATGTGTGTGTGGGTGTCTACATGTGTGAGTGTGGGAGTCTACACGTGTGAGTGTGGGTGTCTACACGTGTGAGTGTTGGTGTCTACACGTGTGTGTGTGTGGGTGTCTACATGTGTGTGTGGGTGTCTACATGTGTGAGTGTGGGTGTCTACACGTGTGAGTGTGGGTGTCTACACGTGTGTGTGTGTGGGTGTCTACATGTGTGAGTGGGTGTCTACATGTGTGAGTGGGTGTCTACATGTGTGAGTGGGTGTCTACACGTGTGTGTGTGTGTGGGTGTCTACACGTGTGTGTGTGTGTGGGTGTCTACACGTGTGTGTGTGTGGGTGTCTACACGTGTGAGTGGGTGTCTACACGTGTGAGTGGGTGTCTAAATGTGTGAGTGTGGGTGTCTACATGTGTGAGTGTGGGTGTCTACACGTGTGAGTGGGTGTCTACACGTGTGTGTGTGTGGGTGTCTACATGTGTGAGTGGGTGTCTACATGTGTGAGTGTGGGTGTCTACATGTGTGAGTGGGTGTCTAAATGTGTGTGTGTGGGTGTCTACATGTGTGAGTGTGGGTGTCTAAATGTGTGTGTGGGTGTCTACATGTTTGTGTGGGTGTCTACATGTGTGAGTGGGTGTCTACATGTGTGAGTGGGTGTCTAAATGTGTGTGTGTGGGTGTCTACATGTGTGAGTGGGTGTCTACATGTGTGAGTGGGTGTCTACATGTGTGAGTGGGTGTCTAAATGTGTGTGTTTGGGTGTCTACATGTGTGAGTGGGTGTCTACATGTGTGTGTGGGTGTCTAAATGTGTGAGTGGGTGTCTACATGTGTGAGTGGGTGTCTACATGTGTGAGTGGGTGTCTAAATGTGTGTGTGTGGGTGTCTACATGTGTGAGTGGGTGTCTACATGTGTGAGTGGGTGTCTACATGTGTGAGTGGGTGTCTACACGTGTGTGTGGGTGTCTAAATGTGTGTGTGTGGGTGTCTACATGTGTGTGTGGGTGTCTACATGTGTGAGTGGGTGTCTAAATGTGTGTGTGTGGGTGTCTACATGTGTGAGTGGGTGTCTACATGTGTGAGTGTGGGTGTCTACATGTGTGAGTGGGTGTCTACATGTGTGAGTGGGTGTCTACATGTGTGTGAGTGGGTGTCTACACGTGTGAGTGTGGGTGTCTACATGTGTGAGTGTGGATGTCTACATGTGTGAGTGGGTGTCTAAATGTGTGAGTGTGGGTGTCTAAATGTGTGAGTGTGGGTGTCTACATGTGTGTGTGTGGGTGTCTACATGTGTGTGTGTGGGTGTCTACATGTGTGTGTGTGGGTGTCTAAATGTGTGAGTGGGTGTCTACACGTGTGAGTGTGGGTGTCTACATGTGTGAGTGGGTGTCTACATGTGTGAGTGTGGGTGTCTACATGTGTGTGTGTGGGTGTCTACATGTGTGAGTGGGTGTCTACACGTGTGAGTGTGGGTGTCTACATGTGTGTGAGTGGGTGTCTACACGTGTGAGTGGGTGTCTACATGTGTGTGTGGGTGTCTACATGTGTGTGTGTGGGTGTCTACATGTGTGAGTGGGTGTCTACATGTGTGAGTGGGTGTCTACATGTGTGAGTGGGTGTCTACATGTGTGAGTGTGGGTGTCTACATGTGTGAGTGTGGGTGTCTACACGTGTGTGTGTGGGTGTCTACACGTGTGAGTGGGTGTCTACATGTGTGAGTGGGTGTCTACATGTGTGAGTGGGTGTCTACATGTGTGAGTGTGGGTGTCTACATGTGTGAGTGTGGATGTCTACATGTGTAAGTGGGTGTCTAAATGTGTGAGTGTGGGTGTCTAAATGTGTGAGTGTGGGTGTCTACATGTGTGTGTGTGTGGGTGTCTACATGTCTGTGTGTGGGTGTCTAAATGTGTGAGTGGGTGTCTACACGTGTGAGTGTGGGTGTCTACATGTGTGAGTGGGTGTCTACATGTGTGAGTGTGGGTGTCTACATGTGTGTGTGTGGGTGTCTACATGTGTGAGTGGGTGTCTACACGTGTGAGTGTGGGTGTCTACATGTGTGTGAGTGGGTGTCTACACGTGTGAGTGGGTGTCTACATGTGTGTGTGGGTGTCTACATGTGTGTGTGTGGGTGTCTACATGTGTGAGTGGGTGTCTACATGTGTGAGTGGGTGTCTACATGTGTGAGTGGGTGTCTACATGTGTGAGTGTGGGTGTCTACATGTGTGAGTGTGGGTGTCTACACGTGTGTGTGTGGGTGTCTACACGTGTGAGTGGGTGTCTACATGTGTGAGTGGGTGTCTACATGTGTGAGTGGGTGTCTACATGTGTGAGTGTGGGTGTCTACATGTGTGAGTGTGGATGTCTACATGTGTAAGTGGGTGTCTAAATGTGTGAGTGTGGGTGTCTAAATGTGTGAGTGTGGGTGTCTACATGTGTGTGTGTGTGGGTGTCTACATGTCTGTGTGTGGGTGTCTAAATGTGTGAGTGGGTGTCTACACGTGTGAGTGTGGGTGTCTACATGTGTGAGTGGGTGTCTACATGTGTGAGTGTGGGTGTCTACATGTGTGAGTGTGGATGTCTACATGTGTAAGTGGGTGTCTAAATGTGTGAGTGTGGGTGTCTAAATGTGTGAGTGTGGGTGTCTACATGTGTGTGTGTGTGGGTGTCTACATGTCTGTGTGTGGGTGTCTAAATGTGTGAGTGGGTGTCTACACGTGTGAGTGTGGGTGTCTACATGTGTGAGTGGGTGTCTACATGTGTGAGTGTGGGTGTCTACACGTGTGAGTGTGGGTGTCTACATGTGTGTGTGTGGGTGTCTACACGTGTGAGTGGGTGTCTAAATGTGTGAGTGTGGGTGTCTACATGTGTGAGTGGGTGTCTAAATGTGTGAGTGTGGGTGTCTACACGTGTGAGTGGGTGTCTAAATGTGTGAGTGTGGGTGTCTACACGTGTGAGTGTGGGTGTCTACACGTGTGAGTGGGTGTCTACATGTGTGAGTGGGTGTCTACATGTGTGAGTGTGGGTGTCTACACGTGTGAGTGGGTGTCTAAATGTGTGAGTGTGGGTGTCTACACGTGTGAGTGGGTGTCTACATGTGTGAGTGTGGGTGTCTACACGTGTGAGTGGGTGTCTACATGTGTGTGTGGGTGTCTACATGTGTGAGTGGGTGTCTACATGTGTGAGTGTGTGTCTACACGTGTGAGTGGGTGTCTACATGTGTGTGTGTGGGTGTCTACACGTGTGAGTGTGGGTGTCTACACGTGTGTGTGTGTGGGTGTCTACATGTGTGTGTGGGTGTCTACATGTGTGAGTGTGGGTGTCTACACGTGTGAGTGTGGGTGTCTACACGTGTGAGTGTGGGTGTCTACACGTGTGTGTGTGGGTGTCTACACGTGTGTGTGTGTGGGTGTCTACATGTGTGAGTGTGGGTGTCTACACGTGTGAGTGTGGGTGTCTACACGTGTGTGTGTGTGGGTGTCTACATGTGTGAGTGGGTTGTCTACATGTGTGAGTGGGTGTCTACACGTGTGAGTGTGGGTGTCTACACGTGTGTGTGTGTGTGGGTGTCTACACGTGTGTGTGTGTGGGTGTCTACACGTGTGTGTGTGTGGGTGTCTACATGTGTGAGTGGGTGTCTACAGGTGTGAGTGGGTGTCTAAATGTGTGAGTGTGGGTGTCTACATGTGTGAGTGTGGGTGTCTACACGTGTGAGTGGGTGTCTACACGTGTGTGTGTGTGGGTGTCTACATGTGTGAGTGGGTGTCTACATGTGTGAGTGTGGGTGTCTACATGTGTGAGTGGGTGTCTAAATGTGTGTGTGTGGGTGTCTACATGTGTGAGTGTGGGTGTCTAAATGTGTGTGTGGGTGTCTACATGTGTGAGTGGGTGTCTACATGTGTGAGTGGGTGTCTACATGTGTGAGTGGGTGTCTAAATGTGTGTGTGTGGGTGTCTACATGTGTGAGTGGGTGTCTACATGTGTGAGTGGGTGTCTACATGTGTGAGTGGGTGTCTAAATGTGTGTGTGTGGGTGTCTACATGTGTGAGTGGGTGTCTACATGTGTGTGTGGGTGTCTAAATGTGTGAGTGGGTGTCTACATGTGTGAGTGGGTGTCTAAATGTGTGTGTGTGGGTGTCTACATGTGTGAGTGGGTGTCTACATGTGTGAGTGGGTGTCTACATGTGTGAGTGGGTGTCTACACGTGTGTGTGGGTGTCTAAATGTGTGTGTGTGGGTGTCTACATGTGTGTGTGGGTGTCTACATGTGTGAGTGGGTGTCTAAATGTGTGTGTGTGGGTGTCTACATGTGTGAGTGGGTGTCTACATGTGTGAGTGTGGGTGTCTACATGTGTGAGTGGGTGTCTACATGTGTGAGTGGGTGTCTAAATGTGTGAGTGTGGGTGTCTACATGTGTGTGAGTGGGTGTCTACACGTGTGAGTGTGGGAGTCTAAATGTGTGAGTGTGGGTGTCTACATGTGTGTGTGTGGGTGTCTAAATGTGTGAGTGGGTGTCTACCCGTGTGAGTGTGGGTGTCTACACGTGTGAGTGTGGGTGTCTACATGTGTGAGTGGGTGTCTACATGTGTGAGTGTGGGTGTCTACACGTGTGAGTGTGGGAGTCTAAATGTGTGAGTGTGGGTGTCTACATGTGTGTGTGTGGGTGTCTAAATGTGTGAGTGGGTGTCTACCCGTGTGAGTGTGGGTGTCTACACGTGTGAGTGTGGGTGTCTACATGTGTGAGTGGGTGTCTACATGTGTGAGTGTGGGTGTCTACATGTGTGAGTGGGTGTCTAAATGTGTGTGTGTGGGTGTCTACATGTGTGAGTGTGGGTGTCTAAATGTGTGTGTGGGTGTCTACATGTTTGTGTGGGTGTCTACATGTGTGAGTGGGTGTCTACATGTGTGAGTGGGTGTCTAAATGTGTGTGTGTGGGTGTCTACATGTGTGAGTGGGTGTCTACATGTGTGAGTGGGTGTCTACATGTGTGAGTGGGTGTCTAAATGTGTGTGTTTGGGTGTCTACATGTGTGAGTGGGTGTCTACATGTGTGTGTGGGTGTCTACACGTGTGTGTGGGTGTCTAAATGTGTGTGTGTGGGTGTCTACATGTGTGTGTGGGTGTCTACATGTGTGAGTGGGTGTCTAAATGTGTGTGTGTGGGTGTCTACATGTGTGAGTGGGTGTCTACATGTGTGAGTGTGGGTGTCTACATGTGTGAGTGGGTGTCTACATGTGTGAGTGGGTGTCTACATGTGTGTGAGTGGGTGTCTACACGTGTGAGTGTGGGTGTCTACATGTGTGAGTGTGGATGTCTACATGTGTGAGTGGGTGTCTAAATGTGTGAGTGTGGGTGTCTAAATGTGTGAGTGTGGGTGTCTACATGTGTGTGTGTGGGTGTCTACATGTGTGTGTGTGGGTGTCTACATGTGTGTGTGTGGGTGTCTAAATGTGTGAGTGGGTGTCTACACGTGTGAGTGTGGGTGTCTACATGTGTGAGTGGGTGTCTACATGTGTGAGTGTGGGTGTCTACATGTGTGTGTGTGGGTGTCTACATGTGTGAGTGGGTGTCTACACGTGTGAGTGTGGGTGTCTACATGTGTGTGAGTGGGTGTCTACACGTGTGAGTGGGTGTCTACATGTGTGTGTGGGTGTCTACATGTGTGTGTGTGGGTGTCTACATGTGTGAGTGGGTGTCTACATGTGTGAGTGGGTGTCTACATGTGTGAGTGGGTGTCTACATGTGTGAGTGTGGGTGTCTACATGTGTGAGTGTGGGTGTCTACACGTGTGTGTGTGGGTGTCTACACGTGTGAGTGGGTGTCTACATGTGTGAGTGGGTGTCTACATGTGTGAGTGGGTGTCTACATGTGTGAGTGTGGGTGTCTACATGTGTGAGTGTGGATGTCTACATGTGTAAGTGGGTGTCTAAATGTGTGAGTGTGGGTGTCTAAATGTGTGAGTGTGGGTGTCTACATGTGTGTGTGTGTGGGTGTCTACATGTCTGTGTGTGGGTGTCTAAATGTGTGAGTGGGTGTCTACACGTGTGAGTGTGGGTGTCTACATGTGTGAGTGGGTGTCTACATGTGTGAGTGTGGGTGTCTACACGTGTGAGTGTGGGTGTCTACATGTGTGTGTGTGGGTGTCTACACGTGTGAGTGGGTGTCTAAATGTGTGAGTGTGGGTGTCTACATGTGTGAGTGGGTGTCTAAATGTGTGAGTGTGGGTGTCTACACGTGTGAGTGGGTGTCTAAATGTGTGAGTGTGGGTGTCTACACGTGTGAGTGTGGGTGTCTACACGTGTGAGTGGGTGTCTACATGTGTGAGTGGGTGTCTACATGTGTGAGTGTGGGTGTCTACACGTGTGAGTGGGTGTCTAAATGTGTGAGTGTGGGTGTCTACACGTGTGAGTGGGTGTCTACATGTGTGAGTGTGGGTGTCTACACGTGTGAGTGGGTGTCTACATGTGTGTGTGGGTGTCTACATGTGTGAGTGGGTGTCTACATGTGTGAGTGTGTGTCTACACGTGTGAGTGGGTGTCTACATGTGTGTGTGTGGGTGTCTACACGTGTGAGTGTGGGTGTCTACACGTGTGTGTGTGTGGGTGTCTACATGTGTGTGTGGGTGTCTACATGTGTGAGTGTGGGTGTCTACACGTGTGAGTGTGGGTGTCTACACGTGTGAGTGTGGGTGTCTACACGTGTGTGTGTGGGTGTCTACACGTGTGTGTGTGTGGGTGTCTACATGTGTGAGTGTGGGTGTCTACACGTGTGAGTGTGGGTGTCTACACGTGTGTGTGTGTGGGTGTCTACATGTGTGAGTGGGTTGTCTACATGTGTGAGTGGGTGTCTACACGTGTGTGTGTGTGTGGGTGTCTACACGTGTGTGTGTGTGGGTGTCTACACGTGTGTGTGTGTGGGTGTCTACATGTGTGAGTGGGTGTCTACAGGTGTGAGTGGGTGTCTAAATGTGTGAGTGTGGGTGTCTACATGTGTGAGTGTGGGTGTCTACACGTGTGAGTGGGTGTCTACACGTGTGTGTGTGTGGGTGTCTACATGTGTGAGTGGGTGTCTACATGTGTGAGTGTGGGTGTCTACATGTGTGAGTGGGTGTCTAAATGTGTGTGTGTGGGTGTCTACATGTGTGAGTGTGGGTGTCTAAATGTGTGTGTGGGTGTCTACATGTGTGAGTGGGTGTCTACATGTGTGAGTGGGTGTCTACATGTGTGAGTGGGTGTCTAAATGTGTGTGTGTGGGTGTCTACATGTGTGAGTGGGTGTCTACATGTGTGAGTGGGTGTCTACATGTGTGAGTGGGTGTCTAAATGTGTGTGTGTGGGTGTCTACATGTGTGAGTGGGTGTCTACATGTGTGTGTGGGTGTCTAAATGTGTGAGTGGGTGTCTACATGTGTGAGTGGGTGTCTAAATGTGTGTGTGTGGGTGTCTACATGTGTGAGTGGGTGTCTACATGTGTGAGTGGGTGTCTACATGTGTGAGTGGGTGTCTACACGTGTGTGTGGGTGTCTAAATGTGTGTGTGTGGGTGTCTACATGTGTGTGTGGGTGTCTACATGTGTGAGTGGGTGTCTAAATGTGTGTGTGTGGGTGTCTACATGTGTGAGTGGGTGTCTACATGTGTGAGTGTGGGTGTCTACATGTGTGAGTGGGTGTCTACATGTGTGAGTGGGTGTCTAAATGTGTGAGTGTGGGTGTCTACATGTGTGTGAGTGGGTGTCTACACGTGTGAGTGTGGGAGTCTAAATGTGTGAGTGTGGGTGTCTACATGTGTGTGTGTGGGTGTCTAAATGTGTGAGTGGGTGTCTACCCGTGTGAGTGTGGGTGTCTACACGTGTGAGTGTGGGTGTCTACATGTGTGAGTGGGTGTCTACATGTGTGAGTGTGGGTGTCTACACGTGTGAGTGTGGGTGTCTACATGTGTGTGTGTGGGTGTCTACACGTGTGAGTGGGTGTCTACATGTGTGAGTGTGGGTGTCTACACGTGTGAGTGTGGGTGTCTACACGTGTGAGTGTGGGTGTCTACATGTGTGTGTGTGGGTGTCTACATGTGTGAGTGGGTGTCTACATGTGTGAGTGGGTGTCTACACGTGTGAGTGTGGGTGTCTAAATGTGTGAGTGTGGGTGTCTACATGTGTGAGTGTGGGTGTCTACACGTGTGAGTGGGTGTCTAAATGTGTGAGTGTGGGTGTCTACATGTGTGAGTGGGTGTCTAAATGTGTGAGTGTGGGTGTCTACACGTGTGAGTGGGTGTCTACATGTGTGAGTGGGTGTCTACACGTGTGAGTGGGTGTCTACATGTGTGAGTGGGTGTCTACATGTGTGAGTGTGTATGTCTACATGTGTGAGTGTGGGTGTCTAAATGTGTGAGTGTGGGTGTCTACATGTGTGAGTGTGGGTGTCTACACGTGTGAGTGTGGGTGTCTAAATGTGTGAGTGTGGGTGTCTACATGTGTGAGTGTGGGTGTCTACACGTGTGAGTGGGTGTCTAAATGTGTGAGTGTGGGTGTCTACATGTGTGAGTGGGTGTCTAAATGTGTGAGTGTGGGTGTCTACACGTGTGAGTGGGTGTCTACATGTGTGAGTGGGTGTCTACACGTGTGAGTGGGTGTCTACATGTGTGAGTGGGTGTCTACATGTGTGAGTGTGTATGTCTACATGTGTGAGTGTGGGTGTCTAAATGTGTGAGTGTGGGTGTCTACATGTGTGAGTGTGGGTGTCTATATGTGTGAGTGTGGGTGTCTAAATGTGTGAGTGTGTATGTCTACATGTGTCCATGTGGGAGTGTGTGAGAGAGAGAGAGAGAGATTAAGAAAATGTGTGTGTACGGTATGTGCATTGCTGTGACCTACCGGAGTGCCAGGGGCGTGGGGCTCGGAGTCGTCATGGGGGTACATCCTGACCACGGGGCAGTGGAGGATGGCAGTGCCCTCGGGCACCAGGGTACAGTAGTCTTGGATGCACTGCAGCCACCACCACACTGCGTCACGGCAGTTGTAGCGTGCACCGATGCCCTCGCCCAACAGGTTGGGGATAAGACCGTGTCTCAGGGTGCCTGCAAACGCCAGGATGATGTTTCTGTTCAGGAAAATAAACATTGAATTAACATATACAATTGTATCAAATGATACCTAAGAAGTTCCATCTGGATACTAGTGCAGTACGGGGCACAGTCACCTAGCCTCCAGGTGACGACCAGTGACCAGCATGAGTCCACGCAGAGCGATAAAGGTGTCACGGCCCCAGCAGCGGAAGATTCCAGAGGAGAAGTGAGGCAGACCTGTGAAACAGGACGGTAGAGATGAATAAAGGAAGCAGATGTTCGAACACAGCTGAAATTCAAACACCAATTCTCAAATGGTACAGAGATACAAAGAGGACTTTATCAGCTGCTAGCTACTGAACTGACCATGAACTGAAGCTGAAAGCCGTGGTTTCAGTAAAATACCAGGCGACAACGACAGGCTGTTTTAATGATTACCAGTAGACTTCTAAACACCAGTTATTTGGCTACTCAATGTAGTCCAGCATGATGATTATTATCATTCGTTTCCAGGACAACAGAAAAACATGAGGTATTTGGGTGGCGTCCGACCACTGTTCACAGTAGTAGAATAGACATGAGTTGTTGCTAGGCAGACCTGCGGCCAGGGAGACGCAGCACTGCTCCTTCTTGCCGGTGTCCTTGTTGAGGCGGTAGGGGACGTCGGGTAGCGCCAGGGACAAGGGGGGCAGAGCCGGGAAACTGCCAACACCACACATCTGGACCGAGCCCAGAGCCAGCAGTTTGACAAAGGTGGAGCCGTTCTGGACAAAACTGAACAAGAGAGAAACACAGAGAAAAAACGTTGTTTTACATTAAAACTGTTGTGCAGAAAAACACATAAGTTGCAAAAATAATGTAAATAAGGTTTTCGGGCACACCCTTAAAGGTGCAGGGCCTTTTTAACATGAAATACTACATCTAATTGAAGTATCTTCCAATTGTTCTATTGCATCATTTTCTGACTGTATGTTGCGTGTGTGAGAAACATTTCCAGGGTTGTTTCTGTGGGGACATACCTGGACATCTTGTTGAAGGTGATGTCCAGAGCCGTGGTGTAGGCTCCCACTAGGATGGCGTCAAAGTAGCAGGGGATGAGGTAGCGAGGGATGTGCTTCAGATAGTGGAACATCCCTTTCAGCCACTTCCCCACCTGGAAACGTTTCGCACAACACATGCTATATGAAAAACACCAACCTTGAAAATGACGACCATGGAAAATGGTGACAGTGAGTGAATCCTCATCTTACTGCTACCACACTGGTAGATTTAAAACTCAGGTCTTGGACCTTAGATGGGCAGAGTTGTAGGATGGATTCCCTTCTATTTAGCATCGTTATTACCAAGTTCATCAGATCGTCTACTTTGTCATAAGGCCTTATAGAAAATCAAGAGGGATTCATTAGGTTTGAATTACTGTCACTCAAACCGTGCTCACCTCTCCTAAAGCGCCACCGCGGGACACCAGCCTGTTGCTGACGTAGTCAATCATCCAGTCACCCTGTCTCAGGTTGTCACACACCGGGTGGCCCAGGTCGTTCTTGGGACGAATGTCCGCCATCACTGACATCAAACCTGTATCAAAACAATGAATCAGATTTTTAATGTCTATGTCCAGTTTCATTCAACAATATTCTCATGTGTACAGATGCTCGTATGCACAGATCTAGGATCAGCTTACCAACCCAAATCCTAACCGTAACCATGGGGGGTGGAAAAATATCTGACCCAGTATCAGTGGTTAGGGGCAACTTCCACAATGTGCGCTGACCAGGGTTGGGATCAATTCACTTTCAAAATCAGTCAATTCAGGAAGTAAACCGTAAAATTCTCATTTCGATTTCAATTTACACTGAATTGACTGAATTAAAATGGGAAATTGACCCCAACCCTGGTGCTGACTGGACCCCACCTCTGTGTGAACTGCACTGTACCTTGCAGGCCACCGTACTTGAAGCTAGTCCAGGAGGGAATGTTGTAGCAGCCTCCTCCTTCCTCCTGCTCCTCAGAGTCACAGCGGAACAGCAGCGTGTTCATGTCGGCCAGGGTCAGCTTAGACATGATCCTGCATGGGGATAGAGGCCAGGGTCAGCTTAGACATGATCCTGCATGGGGATAGAGGGCAGGGTCAGCTTAGACATGATCCTGCATGGGGATAGAGGCCAGGGTCAGCTTAGACATGATCCTGCATGGGGATAGAGGCCAGGGTCAGCTTAGACATGATCCTGCATGGGGATAGAGGCCAGGGTCAGCTTAGACATGATCCTGCATGGGGATAGAGGCCAGGGTCAGCTTAGACATGATCCTGCATGGGGATAGAGGCCAGGGTCAGCTTAGACATGATCCTGCATGGGGATAGAGGCCAGGGTCAGCTTAGACATGATCCTGCATGGGGATAGAGGCCAGGGTCAGCTTAGACATGATCCTGCATGGGGATAGAGGCCAGGGTCAGCTTAGACATGATCCTGCATGGGGATAGAGGGCAGGGTCAGCTTAGACATGATCCTGCATGGGGATAGAGGGCAGGGTCAGCTTAGACATGATCCTGCATGGGGATAGAGGGCAGGGTCAGCTTAGACATGATCCTGCATGGGGATAGAGGGCAGGGTCAGCTTAGACATGATCCTGCATGGGGATAGAGGGCAGGGTCAGCTTAGACATGATCCTGCATGGGGATAGAGGGCAGGGTCAGCTTAGACATGATCCTGCATGGGGATAGAGGGCAGGGTCAGCTTAGACATGATCCTGCATGGGGATAGAGGGCAGGGTCAGCTTAGACATGATCCTGCATGGGGATAGAGGGCAGGGTCAGCTTAGACATGATCCTGCATGGGGATAGAGGGCAGGGTCAGCTTAGACATGATCCTGCATGGGGATAGAGGGCAGGGTCAGCTTAGACATGATCCTGCATGGGGATAGAGGGCAGGGTCAGCTTAGACATGATCCTGCATGGGGATAGAGGGCAGGGTCAGCTTAGACATGATCCTGCATGGGGATAGAGGGCAGGGTCAGCTTAGACATGATCCTGCATGGGGATAGAGGGCAGGGTCAGCTTAGACATGATCCTGCATGGGGATAGAGGGCAGGGTCACGTAACATTACAACACACGCTCACCTTACTGGGCACAACTGGAGACTACAGAGTTCCATGTTGATCAGTGTGTTGATCAGTGTGTTGATCAATTCCTCACAATACAAATATATGACCATCATTAAAAAAAAACATACAGATGTAGGATTTTAATTTGAGCAAGTTTGCTACAGCAGGAAAATAATCCCGCAGCAACAGGACATGTCAATTATTATGCGGATTATAATCAATGTACATTTTTGGTACGGGTTGATACATTTTTCGTGAGGGAAAATCAAGTCTGAAATTTCAAAGTGGAAAATACAAACTTCAGAAGCCTTTTTAAACTTCAAATACAATACACGTTTTTAATTCCCTGCATTGCAGGAAAGTTCTCCTGCAACATGATCAAATTAAGATACAATATCTGTACTATACCTTTTCAGCACTTTTCCAATAGACATGGTGTGCTTGCAAAAGGTGTGTTTGCAAAGCGGCGTGTGTGTGTGTGTGTAGCGGAACATTTGTGTGTGGGCGCGTGTGTGTGTGCAAGCTTGTCTTTGTGCGATGTATACTCACTGTGCCAGGGGTGTCTCCAGTATGGTTGGTGTGTGCTGGTCGGGCAGACTGCCAAGCTTGTACTTTGGGCTGAATTGGATCAGGTGATGTCTGATGACTCCCACCAGCTCTTGGGCCCTGGGATCCAGACTCACCCTGATGAGGGAAACGACACATCTCAGAGGGAAACATATTGCCTGGTCCCAGATCTGTTTGTGCCATTGGCCTGACATGAACATAGAAGTTGTCAAAACAGCATAAACAGATCTGGGACCAGGCTAGGAGACATACAGTCTGCAATGCTGAAGAGATTTCTCAGGCCAAAAGGTTTCTTCCTTCAAGACAGATTTGAACCAGCGACCTACAGATCACTGCTATTATACAGTCCAACGCTCTACCAACTGAGCTATCGAAGGGGTGAAGAGTTAACAGCATTACCTGTGAGCTGTGAGTAGACAATATGAGGCCAAACTGGCCAAAGAACATCCCCACCCCTCACTAACATTTGTGTGTGTTTTACAGTAGACTTTTAAATTCTATTCAATGTGTGGGTATATTGGGCTGCTCATCATGACCTCTAACCTGAAGGCGATGACGCTGCCGGGGGTGAGGCGCTCGAAGACGATCTCCTGGACAAACTCACTGCTGCCCTTAGACGTCACGCCTGCATGTTTCACAACGCCACTGTCCTTCAGCTGGGGTGACAGGGGACACAGAAGACCATGGTCGTGTTTCACTACCACACAAAACAGTATCAAGGTCCACAATGGGGTACTGAGAGGAGCGTTGAGGACAATTCTGAATTGGCTTTTGCTGGCCTATATCAATTATGTCCATAAACACTGGATTGCTGATGCTAAGTATTGACCAGTGAGACGCTTTGAAGCCACCGTTTGGCGATATTGGCACTCCCCAGAAGAAGCAGAACTCCATAAGAGTGAATGGAATTCTACAGCATTGAAATCAAATGTTTTGAGGACAAAATGACATGTATTTATGTATTTTGTTGTTGTAGTAGTGGGGACAGTCAAATTAGAACTTGTACTTTTTTTTATACAAAACAATTATGCTTTAAGGTACATTTTTGTGTATATCTTTTCATTTGACATGTTAATGTTTAGCTAACATAATTTAATACAAAAATATGCATTAAGGCGTCTGTAATAGAATGGGGGCAGCAGGTAGCCTAGTGGTTAGAGCGTTGGGCCAGTAACCGAAAGGTTGCTAGATCGAATCCCCGAGCTGACGAGGTAAAAATCTGTCATTCTGCCCCCGAACAAGGCAGTTAACCCACTGTTCCCCGGTAGGCCGTCATTGTAAATAAGAATTTGTTCTTAACTGACTTGTCTAGTTAAAATTTAAAAAATCTATTTATATAGCTTCCAAAATAAAATAAAAATACAACGGAGGAGTACCAAGATGGTGTCTTCAAAAAAGCAGCACCTGTTAGTCATCTAGTGTAAATCATTGCAAAAACATGGCATTAATCATTACCAAATGTTTTACTTTAACTAAAAAGCAAAAAGTACATTTAGCGAAGCAGATAACACTGAGTAAATAGCTATGTAAACTAAATGGCATTCAATGGAAACTCAGAAACAAGCCAGACAGAATACAGACACTATACCAGCTTGTGAAACGTAACCGGATGCCCCTGAAGCAGCTTGTTTATCAAGACCCAGTCTGAGAATGGATTTGTTTTGTTTGAGAGGAAAGACTTTACATCTCAAGCCCATTGTGACAGGGGGCCTAAACAACTGTAATTACCCACGTTCCCCGGCGTCACGTTACCTGGATGTGCTCCTTAATCTCCACAGTGTACTCCGGCATGCCGTTAATGTACTTCTCACATTTCTTGTAGGTGCCGGCTTGCCTGTCGATGACACGCGCCTCGAGAACCACCTCATTAATTTTACCTGGAGATGGAGAGAGACTATGTTGATTGTGTTAAAATGCATCCAGGTCTGTAGTGTTCTCAAGTCATCTCCTGTCATTTGTTCCAACAATACTGGTTCGGAACTGATCCCTGACCAAGATGTCTGCCATTATCAGCACATTCTAAAGTTATGAAGATGAATGACATAGAACCTAGTATTATTGTATTTCTATGGATGGCCCATTCTGAGGGCAGTGTCCTGTTTATGGTAACAGTGAAGCATCTTACCAGGGATGAACATGGGTGGAACCTCCTTCCTGTACTGGTGGTGTTTGGGGTTGTGGAAGGCAGTGCGACATACGGCGACCACAGACTGGTGTGTGCTGGGACAGTGACGCGTCACCGCCACAACGTCCTCGTCCACCTGGTCCACGTACACCTAGGAAGGGAACAGAGGAAATAACAAGCATTGTTACACAACTCATATCATGCAAATACATTTATACATTCACCAAGGATATTATAGTAAACGGAAACTAAAACTAATCATGAAAAAACTATTAAGTAAACTTAAATAAAATAACAAACCTGTTTTTTGGGAGGCATTTTTAGTTTTTATATGATTTCGTTTCAATGTTGGGGACAAAAAGTAACCTGTGTGTGGGAGGCTAACAGCCATTTATGTGCAGTATAGTTTCTGTTTTTGGGGATGTCACTTCATGCTACTGTAGTGCAGTAATACATAAGGTGATGAGTTATGTGATTGGTTAGGTTAGGTTTAACGTAGGGCTGTGACGGTCATGGAATTTTTGTTGATGGTAATTGGCCAACCAAATGACCGAGCTCAATGTAATAACCGTTCGAATAGCAAAAAAGACGCACATTTTATCCTCTCCTTCACTCCTGACTGCATGTGCTGCCATAGAAATATAATGAATAGAACGAGGATCCCCATTTTGATTTTATTTAACTAGGCAAGTCAGTTAAGAACAACTTCTTATTTATAATGACGGCCTACCCCCGGGCCAAACCCGGACGACGCTGGGCCAATTGTGCGCCGCCCTATGGGACTACTGATCACGGCCGGTTGTGTCATAGCCTGGAATCGAACCAGGGTCTGTAGTGACGCCTCTAGCACTGAGAAGCAGTGCCTTAGACCGCTGCACCACTCGGGAGCCTGATACATTCAAGTCAATAAAGGCATAATGGGTGGACTGGTGGCCATTTCGAGTGTAGCCATAAGTCTTGCAAAGTCTTGCATCGCGCTCATCTCAATGGGTGTGTTTCTCTGCTCAGACGTCGCATGCATCATCCAATGGTTGCGGGCCACGTCATCGACCTTGCAGTCGGACACCAGACTGCTATAACATAAAGTGGTTAACTGATACGTAAAATACTTATCCAGGAGTTGTAAGATCTGGCATGCGTTAGAAATGTCTGAGCAGAGGAACACGACTGACATGTTATAGCAATCTGGTGCCCGAGTGCACAGTCGATGACGTGGCACGAAACCATTTATTGATGCATGCAATGTCTAAGCAGGGGAGCGCGACCAACATCTGCGGTGCCGTTCATGACAATGTCATCTCGCTGAGTCACCACGCTAGATTCAGAAGCCTGACAACCCAATTAGAGGGGGGAAAATGCTTGAAAACCCCATTCGATTTTTGTCTGCTAATTATTTAATTTCAGTTTACTAACTCGTTTTTTCATGATTCGTTTTCATTTTAGTTTTCGTTTACTCCTCCACACACCCACCTGGTTAAAGCCCTTGGAGGCCAGATCCTGGTGCATTTTGTTGAGGGCCAGCTTGCCGGCGATAATACCCGTCTTCAGGTTGACCTCACCGGGGGACGAGGCCTTGGCGTCAGGGTTCCACTTGGGGTAGAAACGCTCCTCCTTCACCACTGAGATCTACAGGCACGCAGAGGAGATGGTTACTGAAGAGCTTAGTCATTCATTCTCCATGGCTATTTACTGTACAATACTACTATAGTACCTACTATAATTCTAAACTTTCCTTTGGCTTTATACTTAAAGGGAAACTTCACAATTTTTCATCTCCAGCACCACCCCAACATCAACCTTATGTGAAAATAGCACGTTTCTATGTTTTGTAGTAAAAACAAATAGAGGAAGGTAAGTGTTTCCAACGACACCATCGGTGTGCATTGTGTGATTTTGACCAATTGTGAGTAGGTATTGCCTACTAATTGCTTAATAATTGTCTACTAATTGGTTGATGATGTCATTGGAAACACTTATCATTCTCTATTTGTTTTACTACTAAACATAGAAACACACCATTTTCACATACTGGAGATGATGAATATGAAGATTACATTTTTCTAAATGACTCTTTAAAGAGATTTGAAATATATATAGTGATGCTACAGTGGTGTATATGCAATTAACATATGCAAATATCAAGACAAAAGTCATTATACTGTTATGACCGAGAAAAAGTGTGAGTGCGTATGTGTGTTACCTGGTGGGGCACCATCTCATCGTATCCCCTGGTGCTGCCAGAGCAACAGCAGGCCATTGAGACGATGGCAGAGCTGGGGAGCGAGTCGTACGCAGAGCGGAGCTGGAACATAGACAACAACGAAAGGAATTGACACAACCAGGTTTGTGGATATCTCCATTTTTCTTCTTCTTTTTTTTACTGGGGGGGGGGCAATGTTCCCATTTTTGTGAACAGGGAGACAGCTCCCCCTGCCTCACTGGAGTTTCATATAGCACTGGATTTAAACCCAAAGTTCATACTGAAATCAACCAGGTTCTGAACAGTGTGAAGCCCCTATATCGTTTAACAATATGTTTCAATGTACATACTAGCATATCACTTAGAATGCATGGCCAGGATATTGGCTTCATTTTAAGTAGTATGCTAGCTAGTCTGAAACATTGCCGAGATATGTTTACAGCAATTAACTAGCAATGGCCACTATAATGCTGTGCTGTACCTGAATAGTGAAACTCAAGAATAGGCTACCTAAATAAGGCGCTAAAGAATAAGGTACCTGGATGGGGCACTCGTTGTCGTGGGTGACATCCAGGAACATGGCGTGGGCGATGCTGGGCACCAAGGGCCGGAGGCTGGGCTGGACAAAGGCTCCGACGGGCTCCCCTCCGTACCTGTACACCAGCCTGCCCTCCTCGTGACTGTCCCCTGCACTCATTGCCTCTGGAGGGACCAGGTAGAGGGAAAGAGAGGGAAGAAGGGATGTACAGTTATACCACTGTACTACTTTGTCGTCTTTTCAATCACATACGATGCCAACATGCAGGACTCGAGAATGCCCGTTGATGCCATTTTTTCTTCAAAGATGCAGTGATGCATTAACCTGGTCTCAGATCTGTTTGTGGTGTCTCACCAACTCCTATGGTCATTCATGACAACGACCAAAGGAGTTGGCAAGGCTGACCAAACCAGATCTGGGACCAGACTAGTGGTGTGTAGTCCTACCTCTGATGAGTGAGGTAATGCCTAGCTTATTTACAAAGACATTGTCCAGGTCCTCGCTGCCCGTGAAAAGCTCAGCCACCACATACAGACTGGGCATCGCCACACGAGCCACGTCCAACATGTACTACATGTCCACATCCACAGGCCAGTCAACAAGGGGTTATATCACAGAGAGAGGGTATAGGGTTAGGTTGAGGGAGGGAGGGAGAGAGAGAAAGGACGAGGGATAGGGAAGATGAAGTAGAAATGCAGGGAGGTGGCAAAGTTAAGCAGGAGAGGAGGTTAGTATGGAGGAGTGATGGATGGGGGGGTCAAAATGCAAAAGAAAACATGACAAAACCCAAAACAGAGACCAAACAAAGAGACAGAAAATGAGAAGAGAACCGACAAAGGGGTGAGGAGAACAACCAATTATAAAGGTCAAAAGGTTAATGAGGTGTTTAGACCAGGAAGTAAACGACAGGTGATATGTTTAATGCAAAAATGTTAATCAGACAGAGCAATAGTATGGGAAGTATCAGGAATGATGAATGAAGGGTTGTAAATGGGAGTAAGAGATGTAGTGAGAGAGACATGCAGAAAGAGACAAAAACAGAGATTTAGTGTCATGCCAAAACAAAACATTTTTGGTAACACTTTATTTTACAGTCCTAATATGGTACTTGGCGTTTACTCGAAAATGATGTGGTAACCAACGATACTTTCTGGTACTTACATTGAAGAAACAGGTAACAGACTATGCAAAATGTAATTATGACGTGGTTTAAATACACATTTTCAATGTTAGTAAGTAAACACCAGATATGTCAAATAAAGTGTAACCTAGGGTTAACACCCCACCACTCCAGTGCTTTGTCTACTACATGTTAACATCCGGGTACCTCTGACAAGACTGGTTATCCCCAGGCGGTTAACAAACACATTGTCAATGAGCTCGCTGCCCGTAAAGAGCTCCGCGATCACATACAGGTTGGGCCTGACCACCCTGGCTGCTGCCAGCATGTGCTACGGAAGGAGAGTGGTTTCAGTAATGACATTGTTTCGTCCCTTTACAGCAAATGATCACTAACTTTATTCATACATCAAGTGTATCAATTGTTACCTTGGAAGATACTTACATGCAGTAACGCTATGTGTTTAATAGAGAGGGGTATGGTATGGCCTACACGGATTGTAATAACAAACTAAAATGGCTCAGACTAAATGGAACGTACCTCAGCCACGTGCAGGGGGGTGGAGTGACAGTTGTCCAGGCGGACCCCAGCGAAGTGCTTGGCTGTGATCTCTGTGTACTTCCGCATGTGGGCCCACAAGTAGGGGCAGTCGTCGGGCTTGTCGCCATAGCGAAGCTTGACGCTGTCGCCCCAGCAGATCAGCTCTCTCCTGATGTACACGTTGGAGCCTGGAAAGACGAAGAGGCATTCGTTTCTTGACACTCTCAGGGACTGGGTCTTTAGTAACACTGGGAATGATATTTACATCACACTGGCTCCCCCTTGTGGAATGATCAGGTTACCACTGGAATGGCATTGCTATTTCCAGCTTAATTTAAAAAAAATGTAACTAGGCAAGTCAGTTAATAACAAATTCTTATTTACAATGATGGCCTACCCAGGCCAAACCCTAACCACGCTGGGCCAATTGTGCACAGACCCTATGGGACTCCCAATCACGGCCGGTTGTGATACAGCCCAGGATCAAACCAGGGTCTGTAGTGACGCCTCTAGCACTGAGATGCAGTGCCTTAGACCGCTGAGCCACTCGGGAGCCCCCCCGAGTGACTCTCTGAAGTCTAAACTAAGCATTTATCTATATCACTTGGGCGACACATGGTAAGATAGCAGTTGAGTGACTGGATCATGCATCTCCAGACTGTTTGGGTGCCATTGGCCCATAGACACACTGATCTTTGGCCTGATGAAATAAGTGAGTGTAAGGTATTATCATCTTCCTTGACTGAAAGCACACATTCTAAGTTGATCTGGATAAGAGCATCTTTTTAAATGATTATAATGTAAAAACAAATGTACTAAGCACCAACATCAGCAGAGCTGGGGAAACAGTGGATAAGTCGGCCAAAGACTGCCAGAAGTGGAGATACTTTTGTTGCTGCCCTAAGTGCCAGCCGTGCACAATTTGGGAGAAGTGAATGAATGTCAAATAAAAAGTGCAAACCAGGCTCGGCAAAGTTTCTCAGAGGGTCGTCTCCCATCACCCAGCCGTTGTGAGCCAGGAAGTGACAGGCCTTGTCTGGCTGGTCCATCATCTTCAGGTCATCCTCCAGGCTCTTCTCCTCGAACGGAAAGGTAAAGTATCTGTAAACACACATATTTATTGACTTGGAACCATAATGAAACGTGAAAACAAAGGATTGTATTTGCATGTGCATTACTGCTTCGGCCCTGAGGAGGGAACTCCTGTTGAAAGAAGTTTAGCATGATATAATCTCTTATGTCACGGATGGAACTTTTTTTATTCACTGCCGAGATTTCAATAAAGTTAATCTGCCTCTTTAACATGACAGTCATAATACTGTCGACCTTGTTCCTAAAGCAGTTTTCTATATTAATGTGAGTGAAATAAACTAGGTCATGAAGCATTTTAACATATACATACAGTCAGCACACAGCCTACCTCAGTGGTAGTCAAACTTTTTCAGCGATGACACCATATTTTCAACCAGAATTTAGCTATATATATATATATTTTTTTTTACGACCCCACTGCAGTTCCCCCGACCCGACCACTGGCCTACCTGGGAACAATAGGGTCTTTCCTGGTGACAGGGCCCAGTTTGGGTCCATGGTCAGCAAGGCGCTCATAAACTACATTTCCCACAATGCAGTCCGTGGCCTGAGTAGAAAAAAAGAAGCAGAACAAAGAATTGTAAAATGTATAGACTACATTATCCAGACATGCATATGGAGCATATCAAAGCTACTGATGGTGGGCGAGGGGGGGGGGTACCTACCTTCTCCTGGTGGTGTATCATCTGCTGGTACTGCTCTTTATTGATCTCCTCCAGTCTCCCCCACAGCCTGTTACAGGCCTCCAGAATGGCTTGTGTACTGTGGCTGGACAGGGAAATGGATTGACATGTGCAGAATGAGACTTGGTTTTAGATTTGGGGGTTGATTCGAGAATCCACTCAATGAACTGATGTAAAGTCAGGATCATCAACGTTGTCAATCCAAGTAACTAGAGTCTGAGGTGTCAAACATAAGGCCCGCGGGCCGGATCCTAATCAACGCGGTGGTTTGACTAAAACCCTTCTTCTTTTTTTTTTTTTTCATTGTTGTTTTTTACAACCTCAATCTACATTGAAATGACTAAAACCAAATGGAAACTGAGTCGACGTGATAACGGACCTACATTTATACAGTCACCCTAACAAAAGCTCGACAGTCAGGGAGCATTGAAAATTCCAAAAACTATAGCTAGAGGACTGTTTTCTGCACATTTTGACGGCAAGGAAATATTTGAAAAACATTGTGCGGCCCTCCGTACCTCGTTGAAGACTAAATGTGTCCCATGGGGCAAAATAGGTTTAACACTGCTGAACTAGACAGCACACACATTTATAAAGTACCAAACACGCACCAGGGTTGGGGTCAATTGCAAACTAAAGCATTGAGGAAATTGGAATTTCAATGTACTTACCTGTGAGGCACAAAGGTCTCCAGGGCAGAGTCCATGTCCACTTCGTTTCCGAAGCGTATGAACTTGGGGTCCTGAATGATCTTCAGTCCCTGTTTACCCCCAGTCTTCTTCTGGTCTGGTTTCTCTCCTGATTACAACCACATAATACCACAACCCATTCAATTAATGAATCAATACCAACACACATCATTTGTCTGATTGACAAGGGTGGTGGATTAGGTAGCATGTACTGTAGCTGCCAAAATTCATCTTAAAATAAAAATTGGATCATGATAAATTCAACAACAACAAAAAATCCCATTTATGTGCTTTTTCTTTTTTAGTGACTCCTTTTGTTTCACATCAGACATGGACAAACTCTCATTGAGGTGGAGGTAGGTGCCTGTTTGACTGTGACTTGGATCTACTTCTCGTGCGAATCCATACACGGTCACTGTTTGGACAGGTGGAGCTCATGAGAAGGGGAGACGGTTACTCTTTCGCATAACCCACTGGCATTAGGGGTTTATAACACAGAGGTGTATTCATGAGTGCACGCCGGAAAACTTTTTGCAACGAAAGGGAGAGTTTCTTATTGGACAAGTCCCTCCCTGTTTCGGCCTCTTTGCTTCTGTTTGGTTCTTTCTGAATACATCCCAGTTATTATAATGAACAGCAGATGTCATGAACAGAAAGACAGAACAGAACAGTACAGCGCTCAGTTGAATGCTCTCACCATCTGCGAGCAGGTCCCTGAACTCCTCCACAGCGCTTTCGATTCTGACCTGGAAGAACTCCCACAGCTTGATCTTGGGGAAGATCTGCCCCCACAGAACATCGCGGATTGCCTGAGAGAGAAAAATACACATATAAACGGTTCAAGGTTCAGCTCTTCACAAACGGAGCTCACAATTTCATCAAGACAAACCGAATAAGGTGATATGTGTAAGGCCCTGAGTTTTTCCTGACCACATCATGGCATGACCAGGAAAAACTCTGGACCCAGAGGGTTACAAAATCCCATAAACTTTCCTTAAGTTCCCAGTTTGAGGATTTTCAGAAAATGTTTGAATTTTAGGAAGGTTTCTGGGAATGTTGCAAACCTAGCTATGAAAGTGACCTTAAGACACTCACATTCAGGTGCCCCTCATTCTGGACCTGGGCGGGAAGGCCGTTAGCAGCGTACTTGGCATCAGCCATGTTGCAAGTCATGTGCCATATGGCCTGGTCCAGGACCCAGGCTGGCCTCAGGTGGGGGGAGTTGACCAGGTTGTGGCCACACTCAGGGTGCTCCTTGATCCATGGGCTGTTGGCGGCTGCACATGGAAGGGAAAGGGGCCAATGCAAGAGTTACCACACAGACATCCTAAATGTTATGGAGGACATTGAGGCCTTTTGCCAAGGAATATTACAGCGGTTAATACAGAGGTCAATAAAGGTTAATGGACTCTCCCTATGCAGACACTCCCTGATGATGTAAAAGCTAACCTTCTGTCAGTGGTAGGATAATCGTTGGGCATATGACTAAAATGGCTGTTGTACAGTGTATAGTGAAAGTCTACACACCCCTTGCACAGTCTTCACATTTTGCTGCCTTAAAATTAAATATATATATTTAAAAAATATATTTAACCTTTATTTAACTAGGCAAGTCAGTTAAGAACAAATTCTTATTTACAATGACGGCCTACCCCGGCCAAACCCGGATGACGCTGGGCCAAATGTGCGCTGCCCTATGGGACTCCCAATCACGACCGGATGTGATACAGCCTGGATTCGAACCAGGAACTGTAGTGAAGCATCTTGCACTGAGATACAGTGCCTTAGAGCGCTGCGGCACTCGGGAGCCCCAAAAAAGAGGATTCATTTCATTTAAAAAAAACAAATGTACACAAACTACTCCACAGTTTCAAAGTGTAAAAAAGTATAGAAATGTTTCCAAATGAATTTTCAAAAATGTAAAAGTTGTCTTGATCGCATATGTCTCCACACCCCAGAGTTAATACTTGTTCGAAGCACCTTCGGAAGCCATTACAGCTGTCAATAATATTAAGTAAGATTCGAGCCCGGGTTGTGAGTACGAAAAGCATTCTAACCATAGTGTGTGCCTGCTTATGATATGAGCAACTATGACAGAAAAGGGGAAAACTAACAAAGGTTTTCTTAATGTTGCAGCAAGTAACAGCAGAGCACACCCATTGGTTAACACAGAGCAGACCAGTAGCCAGCCCAGGTTGGGTGTCAGCTAGCACATGGCCTTTAAGCTGCCATGGAGATAAGGTTTCTCTGACCATTCAACCTTTTACAATACTGGGCCTGGGCCAGAGAATTCTGTTTTCAAGCCTTTATACTCTCCAAGCCTTATCTAGGTTTTTTTGTAGCAGGCTAACTACATTGCACTATAATAAATGACCCTCATTAGATAAACTTGCAAACCAAATAGGGTAACTGCACTAAACAGGAACAAGTAGACAATAGAAAAACAACTCAACTACTAGGACAAAAGAAACCAATTCTGAACCAATGGCAACGAGTCCCTTTGACGCAGGTTCTATTCAAAACACATCTAATCAATTGGAGCATGAGTCAATGATTTCATTCTCCCTTTTTAGTTTAGCATGCTAGTCACACAGACTCCATATAGTGTCTGCCTGAACTGCTATGCAACAGCTTGACTTCAGAGCTGCACACAGTGGCTAGGTTGAAGTTCACCCATAACTAAGTTATGGCAGAATTATCGAGGGAGGGTATTTATAACACGGCACTCATCTTTAAAGCTTGCACTAGATCCTAGGTCCATTTGTTTTGCGACTGTGGCCTTTCAATAGTGGCCTTTCTCTAGTCTATATTCAGTCAGAGGCATGTAGTATGCACACCCATTGTGATATTAGGAGTTCTGCTATGGCAACTTAGTCAACACACGACACTATACTGATAAACCCCCCCCCCCCCAAAAGAAAATAATTTTCCTACATTCCCTAGAGTGGGAGTTTATAAATGTTGTACATGTAGAGGACTCTTAGGGGTGACTACTAAACTATGAATTGTGAGACCTGCCTGGCTCGCTGACAAACCCTGGTTATTTTCCTCTGAACTAACTGCTCTGCTGTACAGACTGCTGTAATCTACTGGGCAGTTAGTAGTTCAACCAAGGAGAGGGAGACGCACACCCACGTTCATGCCCCGTCCCACCACCACACCCACGTCCATGCCCCATCCCACCACCACCACCACGTTCATGCCCCATCCCACCACACACACACACGTCCATGCCCCATCCCACCACCACACCCACGTTCATGCCCCATCCCACCACCACACCCACGTTCATGCCCCATCCCACCACCACACACACGTCCATGCCCCATCCCACCACCACACCCACGTTCATGCCCCATCCCACCACCACACCCACGTTCAAGCCCCATCCCACCACCACATCCACGTTCATGCCCATCCCACCACCACACACACGTTCATGCCCCATCCCACCACCACACCCACGTTCATGCCCATCCCACCACCACACACACGTCCATGCTCTCCCGCAAACACACACGTAAAGCCCCTCCCCCGACACACGCACACCTGTGTGATTGTAGACCACATCAGTGATACAGATCATGTTCCACTCTTTCTTCAGTTTCTGCACCAACTCTCCCACATCTGTCCAGGTGTAGTTCTTTCCCGGTGGCGAAAACTCTGGGTTCAGGCTTAGTTGGTCAGCTAGGGAGTAGCAGGACCTGGATTTACCGAGCGTCTGCAGAGGCGTAAAGTGGATCATGTTGTAGCCTGGGAAACAAACAAAATATCTTAAAATCAACAATGTAATAAATGAGTACTATAAGAAATAACATGTTATAAGATATTTTAAGACATATTCGAAGAAATTAGCTGAATGTTCTTTATTCACATATATCATACGGCATCATTTATATTACTTCTGTCACTTACTAGATGTATGCATTTTGTAACCCGCCAGCATGTTGATGATTAACCTAGCCCTCTTTCAAGAATGGGATATTGCAGAATGACAAGGTGAAATGTTGTGTAAACATTGGCTTGGGACCTTGAACTACACTGCTGTCCATACGTGACCTAAGAAATTAGACTAACCCTGTTCATTGTGATTACATGGGATTCAAAATTCCAGGTGAGACAATGCACTAAAATAGTATTCTTCACTCTTGATCCTGGAAGACCGCCGTGTGTGCAGGCATTACACACCTGACCCACCTAATTTAGTTGTTGATCAATTGAATCGGGTATTAAAGTCCGGGGTTGGAACAAATAAAGCCCTACACAGACTAGACAGCCTTCAAAAGGACACTACAGGTAAAGGCAGGCTTGCATAAGGGTGGACCCCTGTCCCCTGCTCTCTCACCAGACTCCTTAGCCACCCTCAGTCTATCTGGCCAGTCATCCAGGTGTCCGAGGCATTTGGACAAGTAGGTCTGGATGGTGATACAATCCAGATGGACGGGGTGGTCGTCAGCTCCGGCACGCAGCACTGGGTCCACCACCACGTAGCCACCGCCTGACTTCTCCTCGCGGCTGGGGGGGTGAAAACATGTTGAATATTTAGTTAAAACATGAAGCTCCAATGAGTTGCCTAGTGATGTCGTGTCTCATAGAGAAATGGAATATGAATACTACATGTAGTCTGTATCACAATAGTGTCTCACCCGTGACCAAAGTTGTATTGATACGATCCAGCGATCTGTAGGTCTAGGGAGCAGAACTTGTCAGAGTCGTCCTCTCTTCCCGTGGGGTTGTGCCAGTCCAGGGCCCGGAAGGTGTGACGGTCAAAGTGTTCCCCTGGGGCGGGGTAGTTAGTCTGCACATGCACATGTTTCCCCTGGAGAGTAGGGCCCAGACGGAACTGGAGCTCGAAGCCTTAGAAGAAACATATAGTACAAACAGGCCTGAGGATACAATACATCTATATGAGACATTCCATAGCATATGATAAAAGTACACAACGACAGATATTTCCTCAGGTATTACTCAGGCAACATCCCCAGATTGTAATGGCAGATCTAGCTAAAAGCATGGCGCAAGGCACATGGATCGAGTTACGTCTCCCCTCTCCCCATGATTTTGAATGCACCACTAACTGATACAATCCCTTCCGATTTTAATTGTTAATTCAGGAAATCTTGCACATCGCTATCAATGAACCAGCTAACAAATTTGGGACCAATTTCCCAGACACATATTTAGCCTAGTCCCGGACAAAAAAAAGAATCTCCAATGGAGACTCTCTAATGAGATGACTTTTTAGTCCAGTATTTAGCTTAATCTGTGGAAACCACCCCCTTAAAGTCTAGTTGCCACCATGCCTGTTTTCAAAACCCAGACCGTAACACTCCACCCTGTTGCCACTGTTAAGGGGATAGAAGCATGTCTTTAGTAGTTACACGATGCCTGCTAGCGAGAATTCAACGGTAGCCTACCATGTGGCTACTCTTTATGAACGGGTTAGAAAGGGTTAATAAATACCGGATCGGATCCAACAACAAAATCAAGGGCCTAGAAATCCGTGGCTTAAAAACAAAGGTGTCATTGTATGCTGATGATTCCTGTTTTCTTTTACATCCACAATTAGAATCCCTCCACAGCCTTATAGAGGATCTAGATACTTTTCTAACCTCTGGATTACAACCAAATGATGCTAAGTTTACTTACTATATTACGTACTAGATCACATTAAGTATTTAGTCAATATCCCAGTTTACCTATTTGCTTATGGGCTTACTTAGACCTAATGGCCTGTTTTGTAAATTATATGAGCAAAATATATTTTACATTTACATTTAAGTCATTTAGCAGACGCTCTTATCCAGAGCGACTTACAAATTGGTGCATTCACCTTATGATATCCAGTGGAACAACCACTTTACAATAGTGCATCTAACTCTTTTAAGGGGGGGGGGGGGGCGGGGTTAGAAGGATTACTTTATCCTATCCTAGGTATTCCTTAAAGAGGTGGGGTTTCAGGTGTCTCCGGAAGGTGGTGATTGACTCCGCTGACCTGGCGTCGTGAGGGAGTTTGTTCCACCATTGGGGTGCCAGAGCAGCGAACAGTTTTGACTGGTCTGAGCGGGAACTGTACTTCCTCAGAGGTAGGGAGGCGAGCAGGCCAGAGGTGGATGAACGCAGTGCCCTTGTTTGGGTGTAGGGCCTGATCAGAGCCTGAAGGTACGGAGGTGCAGTTCCCCTCACAGCTCCGTAGGCAAGCACCATGGTCTTGTAGCGGATGCGAGCTTCAACTGGAAGCCAGTGGAGAGAGCGGAGGAGCGGGGTGACGTGAGAGAACTTGGGAAAGTTGAACACCAGACGGGCTGCGGCGTTCTGGATGAGTTGTAGGGGTTTAATGGCACAGGCAGGGAGCCCAGCCAACAGCGAGTTGCAGTAATCCAGACGGGAGATGACAAGTGCCTGGATTAGGACCTGCGCCGCTTCCTGCGTGAGGGAGGGTCGTACTCTGCGAATGTTGTAGAGCATGAACCTACAGGAACGGGTCACCGCCTTGATGTTAGTTGAGAACGACAGGGTGTTGTCCAGGATCACGCCAAGGTTCTTAGCACTCTGGGAGGAGATATATGTCATTTTATTTGGAAGGGCAAGCCAGACAAAATAAAATGGGCCTATTTATATAATGAACATGACTTGAGGGCAGAAATGATTAAATATTAAAGCATTAAACATCTCACTTTAAGGCTTCAGTCATACAAAAAGTTATACTTGGCCTTTTCCCCTTCTTTCAGATTACAACCTCTCACTTTCAGTTATTTGAAAAGGAAACAATCTCCAAAATATCACTATTTTTTAAATAAGCCATATAAAGTTGGATGCAATTTCAGTTTAATCAATCAGAAAAGACAGAACACATATTACAACAAATACTAGGATTAAACTCAAATATATGAACTGATGAAAAAAAAACTCAATTTTGGGAATTAAAAATTAAAAAGGTATGATCTTTGTAAATTATATCATAAATAGGACTGGTGGAGTGATATCACACATGCAGCTAATAAAAATATATGGAAATGTTTGCTTTACTCAGAATTACAACCAACTAATTGCAGCAATACCACAAAAATGGATGAGGCAAGTGGAAGGGGGTGAAAGTAAGGAACTTGTCTGTCCGACCTGCATTAAAGACCAAAACTGGCTAAAGAAAATTGTGATTAATAAAAAAGTATAGAAGTTCCATTTAAGGACCAAAAATTGACAGCTGTGCCACAGAAACACAGCAAAAAAATGTCCTCTCACTGTCAACTGTGTTTATTTTCAGCAAATTTAACATGTGTAAATATTTGTATGAACATAACAAGATTCAACATCTGAGACATAAACTGAACAAGTTCCACAGACATGTACTAACAGAAATGGAATAATGTGTCCCTGAACAAAGGGGGGTCAAAATCAAAAGTAACAGTCAGTATCTGGTGTGGCCACCAGCTGCATTAAGTACTGCAGTGCATCTCTTCCTCATGGACTGCACCAGATTTGGCAGTTCTTGCTGTAAGATGTTACCCCACTCTTCCACCAAGGCACCTGCAAGTTCCCGGACATTTCTGGGGGGAATGGCCCTAGCCCTCACCCTCCGATCCAGACGTACTCAATGGGATTGAGAACTGGGCTCTTGGCTGGCCATGGCGGAACACTGACATTCCTGTCTTGCAGGAAATCACGCACAGAACGAGCAATATGGCTGGTGGCATTGTCATGCTGGAGGGTCATGTCAGAATTAACCTGCAGGAAGGGTACCACATGAGGGAGGAGGATGTCTTCACTGTAAAGCACAGCATTGAGATTGCCTGCAATGACAACAAGCTCAGTCCGACGATGCTGTGCCACACCGTCCCAGACCATGACGGACCCTCCACCTCCAAATCGATCCCGCTCCAGAGTACAGGCCTCGGTGTAACGCTCATTTCTTCGATGATAAACACGAATCCGACCATCATCCCTGGTGAGACAAAACCGCGACTTGTCAGTGAAGAGCACTTTTTGCCAGTCCTGTCTGGTCTAGCAAAGGTGGGTTTGTGCCCATAGGTGACGTTGTTGTCGGTGATGTCTGGTGAGGACCTGCCTTACAACAGGCCTACAAGCCCTCAGTCCAGCCTCCCTCAGCCTATTGCGAACAGTCTGAGCACTGATGGAGGGTTTGTGTGTTCCTGGTGTTGCTGTTGCCATCTGTACCTGTCCCGCAGGTGTGATGTTCGGATGTACCGATCCTGTGCAGGTGTTGTTACACGTGGTCTGCCACTGCAAGGACGATCAGTTGTCCGTCCTGTCTCCCTGTAGCGCTGTCTTAGGCGTCTCACAGTACGGACATTGCAATTTATTGCCCTGGGCACATCTGTAGTCCTCATGCCTCCTTGCAGCATGCCTAAGGCACGTTCACGCAGATGAGCAGGGACCCTGGACATCTTTCTTTTGGTGTTTTTTAGAGTCAATAGAAAGGCCTCTTTAGTGTCCTAAGTTTTCATAACTGTGACCTTAATTGCCTACCGTCTGTAAGCTGTTAGTGTCTTAACGACAGTTCCACAGGTGCATGTTCATTCACTGTTTATGGTTCATTGAACAAGCATGGGACACAGTGAAACCCTTTACAATGAAGATCTGTGAAGTTATTTACATTTTTACTAGTTATCTTTGAAAGACAGGGTCCTGAAAAATGGACGTTTCTTTATTTGCTGAGCTTAGATTGCAGTTGGGAAGAGATTTTCGATTCCATGGCACATGGCTTATGAACTGATAAACAAAACAGCTCTGGATTCAAAACATAAGAGTTTTTCCATTTAAATTATTATATCAAATTCTTGCAACCAATAGAATGTTATATACAGTACCAGTCAAAAGTTTGGAGACACCTACTCATACAAGGTTTTTTAAATAATTTTTACTATTTTCTACATTGTATAATAAAAGTGAAGACATCAAAACTATGAAATAACACATATGGAATCATGTAGTAACAAAAGAGTGTTCAACAAATCAAAATATATTTTCTTTTTGAGATTCTTCAAAGTAGCCACCCTTTGCCTTGATGACAGCTTTGCACACTCTTGGCATTCTCTCAACCAGCTCCATAGTCACCTGGAATGCATTTCAATTAACAGCTGTGCCTTGTTAAAAGTTAATTTGTGGAATTTCTTTCCTTCTTTATGCGTTTGAGCCAATCAGATGTGTATTTGGTAAAAGACCAAATCCATATTATGGCAAGAACAGCTCAAATAAGCAAAGAGAAACCACAGTCCATCATTCATTTAAGACATGAAGGTCAGTCAATCCAGAAAATTTCAAGAACTTTGAAAGTTTCTTCAAGTGCAGTCGCGTGTGTGGTTCCCACCGTAAAGCATGGAGGAGGAGGTGCAATGTGTGGGGGTGCTTTGCTGGTGACACTGTCAGTTATTTATTTAGAATTCAAGGCACACTCAACCAGCATGGCTACCACAGCATTCTGTAGCGATACACCATCCCATCTGGTTTGCCCTTCGTGGGACTATCTTTTTTTTCTCAACAGGACAATGACCCAACACGCCTCCAGTCTGTGTAAGGGCTATTTGACCAAGAAGGAGAGTGATGGAGTGCTGCATCAGATGACCTGGCCTCCACAATCACCCAACCTCCCCCCCCCTCCTCCCTCTCTGCAGATGACTTCGTCAACCATTTTGAAAAGAAGGTCGACGACATCCGATCCTCGTTTGCTAAGTCAAACGACATCGCTGGTTCTGCTCACACTGCCCTACCCTGTGCTCTGACCTCTTTCTCCCCTCTCTCTCCAGATGAAATCTCGCGTCTTGTGACGGCCGGCCGCCCAACAACCTGCCCGCTTGACCCTATCCCCTCCTCTCTTCTCCAGACCATTTCCGGAGACCTTCTCCCTTACCTCACCTCGCTCATCAACTCATCCCTGACCGCTGGCTACGTCCCTTCCGTCTTCAAGAGAGCGAGAGTTGCACCCCTTCTGAAAAAACCTACACTCGATCCCTCCGATGTCAACAACTACAGACCAGTATCCCTTTCTTTTCTCTCCAAAACTCTTGAACGTGCCGTCCTTGGCCAGCTCTCCTGCTATCTCTCTCAGAATGACCTTCTTGATCCAAATCAGTCAGGTTTCAAGACTAGTCATTCAACTGAGACTGCTCTTCTCTGTATCACGGAGGCGCTCCGCACTGCTAAAGCTAACTCTCTCTCCTCTGCTCTCATCCTTCTAGACCTATCGGCTGCCTTCGACACTGTGAACCATCAGATCCTCCTCTCCACCCTCTCCGAGTTGGGCATCTCCGGCGCGGCCCACGCTTGGATTGCGTCCTACCTGACAGGTCGCTCCTACCAGGTGGCGTGGCGAGAATCTGTCTCCTCACCACGCGCTCTCACCACTGGTGTCCCCCAGGGCTCTGTTCTAGGCCCTCTCCTATTCTCGCTATACACCAAGTCACTTGGCTCTGTCATAACCTCACATGGTCTCTCCTATCATTGCTATGCAGACGACACACAATTAATCTTCTCCTTTCCCCCTTCTGATGACCAGGTGGCGAATCGCATCTCTGCATGTCTGGCAGACATTTCAGTGTGGATGACGGATCATCACCTCAAGCTGAACCTCGGCAAGACGGAGCTGCTCTTCCTCCCGGGGAAGGACTGCCCGTTCCATGATCTCGCCATCACGGTTGACAACTCCATTGTGTCCTCCTCCCAGAGCGCTAAGAACCTTGGCGTGATCCTGGACAACACCCTGTCGTTCTCAACTAACATCAAGGCGGTGGCCCGTTCCTGTAGGTTCATGCTCTACAACATCCGCAGAGTACGACCCTGCCTCACACAGGAAGCGGCGCAGGTCCTAATCCAGGCACTTGTCATCTCCCGTCTGGATTACTGCAACTCGCTGTTGGCTGGGCTCCCTGCCTGTGCCATTAAACCCCTACAACTCATCCAGAACGCCGCAGCCCGTCTGGTGTTCAACCTTCCCAAGTTCTCTCACGTCACCCCGCTCCTCCGCTCTCTCCACTGGCTTCCAGTTGAAGCTCGCATCCGCTACAAGACCATGGTGCTTGCCTACGGAGCTGCGAGGGGAACGGCACCTCAGTACCTCCAGGCTCTGATCAGGCCCTACACCCAAACAAGGGCACTGCGTTCATCCACCTCTGGCCTGCTCGCCTCCCTACCACTGAGGAAGTACAGTTCCCGCTCAGCCCAGTCAAAACTGTTCGCTGCTCTGGCCCCCCAATGGTGGAACAAACTCCCTCACGACGCCAGGACAGCGGAGTCAATCACCACCTTCCGGAGACACCTGAAACCCCACCTCTTTAAGGAATACCTAGGATAGGATAAAGTAATCCTTCTGACCCCCCCCTTAAAAGATTTAGATGCACTGTTGTAAAGTGGCTGTTCCACTGGATGTCATAAGGTGAATGCACCAATTTGTAAGTCGCTCTGGATAAGAGCGTCTGCTAAATGACTTAAATGTAAATATAAATGTAATCCCAATTGAGATGGTTTGGGATGAGAAGGACCACAAAGTGAAGGGGAAAAAACAAAATAAGACTGTTGGAAAAACATTCCAGGTAAAGTTGTTTGAGAGAATGCCAAGAGTGTGCAAAGCTGTCATCAAGGCAAAGGGTGGCTACTTTGAAGAATCTCAAATATAAAAATTATTTTCAACACTTTTTTGTTTACTACATGATTCCATATGTTATTTCATAGTTTTGATTTCTTCACTATTATTTTACAATGTAGAAAATAGTAAAAATAAAGAAAAACCTTGAATGAGTAGGTGTGTTTAAACTTTTGACTGGTACTGTATATATTTACAACAAAAATATGGGAGATTGGAAATTATGCAGACAATTACATTGATGGAAGCCACAATCTATCTGCAATATTAAAGCTGATCTACCTCCCCCAAAAGTTGAAATAAATAAAACAGGTAGCCTGATTACAGATGTGTCCATGAAAAAAGGATTATTACAAAAATAGTTATTTCTGCAAAGCATGTAAACATTTGTAAGCATGTAAACATTTAAATCAAACTACTACAGAGCATTTGGAAAGTATTCAGACCCCTTCCCCTTTTCCACATTTTGTTACGTTACAGCTTTATTCTAAAATGGATTAAATAAAATAAAAATCCTCATCAATCTACACACAATACCCATAATGACAAAGCGAATACAGGTTTAGAAATTTTTGCAAATCTATCAAAAATAAAAAACAGAAATACCTTATTTACAGAAGTATTCAGACTCTTTGATAGGAGAGCTAAGGTGTATCCTGTTTCCATTGATCATCCTTGAGATGTTCCTACAACTTGATTGGAGTTCACCTGTGCTAAATTCAATTGATTGGACATGATTTAGAAAGGCACACACCTGTCTATTTAAGGTCCCACAGTTGACAGTGCATGTCTGATCAAAAACCAAGCCATGGGGTTGAAGGAATTGTCCGTAGAGCTCCAAGAGAGGATTGTGTTAAGGCACAGATCAGGGGAAGGGTATCAAAAAAATTCTGCAACATTGAAGGTCCCCAAGAACACAGTGGCCTCCATCATTCTTAAATTGAAGAAGTTTGGAACCACCAAGACTCATCCTAGAGCTGGCCGCCCGGCCAAACTGAGTATTCGGGGGGAAAGGGCCTTGGTCAGGGAGGTGACAACGAACCCGATTGTCACTCTGACAGAGCTCCAGAGTTCCTCTGGGGAGATGGGAGAACCTTCCAGAAGACCAACCATCTCTGTAGCACTCTACCAATCTGGCCTTTACGGAGCAAAGAACAGAGAGATCCTTGATGAAAACCTGCTCCAGAGCGCTCAGGACCTCAGACTGGGGCGAAGGTTCACCTTCCAACAGGACAACAACCCTAAGCACACAGACAAGACAATGCAGGAGTGGCTTCGGAACAAGTCTCTGAATGTCCTTGAGCGGCCCAGCCAGAGCCCAGACTTGAACCCGATCGAACATCTCTGGAGAGACCGGAAAATAGCTGTGCAGCGACGCTCCCCATCCAACCTGAGAGAGCTTGAGAGTATCTGCAGAGAGGACTGGGAGAAATTGCCCAAATACAGGTGTGCCAAGTTTGTAGCATCATACCCAAGAAGACTCGAGGCTGTAATCTCTGCCAAATATGCCTCAACGAAGTACTGAGTAAAGGGTCTGAATACTTATGTAAATGTGATATTTCTGTTTTTAATAAATTTGCTAAAACTTCTAAAAACGTGTTTTTGCTTTGTCATTAGGGTGTATTGTGTGTAGATTGATGAGGGGAAAAAACAAAGTAATCCATTTTAGAATAAGGCTGTAATGTAACAAAAATGTAGAAAAAGTCAAGGGGTCTGAATACTTTCTGAATTCACTGTATATTAATCTGACTATTCACAATAATCATATTATAGTGTGCGTGTAACTAAACAAATTCTTTCTGATCTCTGAAAATAGGTTCCGCTAATAAGCTCAGCAGCAGCTGCCTTATCAAGTGTGGTTGAGCCTGCACAGTTGCTCAACTGGGAGATTCTGAGTGATACCGGATCTCTACTTGTTCAATCCGGTTTTCGCTGTGCATCTGTAGCTGTGGTTTATGAAAAGAATCGACAATGAAAGTAGTTATTCAAACCCTCTAAACCAGAATCTTCTCTTAAAGAAGCAAACTATGTTGGATATGTCTCATAATAGTCTCACGTTACCAGATATCACACAGGATTAAGACGACTGAAAGGCTGCGACGAGGCTATTTGACACAATGTATAGTGTGAGTGCTAGAAAACGTTGTTGGATTTCGAATAATGGAAATCTTGGATGACCAAAAGGTGTCTGAATCCATGCAATAATTTGGACTACAATAAACTAAAAGACAACTCTCACATCACAACAACAAAAGAACAAAATGTAGAAAAAACTGCAACGCAACAAGACTAGGACGTGTGTACATGTCCGCCTGCACCCACACTCCCCAATTCCCATGGGCTAGCTACAGAAATAGCACACTGGCAAATATTTCTACCAGTATCATATTTAAATACCACGTAAAATATCACGTTATTCTCATTCTCAATAAGTCAATACCATGGTAGCCTTAGCCATGCATAAACGGGAAATAATGTCCAGGTACCTTGGTCCAGGCGGAAGAGTGTCCTTCCCAGCTGTTCCATATCTCTGAGGACCAGGACTCTGACTTGTTTCGCCTGGAGGGACATTTTGACTTTCCCTATATAGGATGCCCTTTACTGTACAGGGGATGATGCTTTGGAATTTTAGTTCTCGAGACCCCCTTGTGGAAAAAAAGGAGAGTCATGTGTCACCAGCCATCAGCCCATGTTTCCAAATACATTCATATTGACATTTGACTCACATCTTTCTCTCTCCACATAAGCTACATATATTTGTGAACATTCAACAACATTTTAATTTCTGTTGTACAGTCTGAGGCCAGTCTATTCCCCAGAATATGCATTGCTACATCACAACCAGTTGAAAATTGAAGCAATTAACATAAGTTCTATTCCAGCTGTCTAAAAATAGTTACATTTTAGCAGCAGCCTATTACAGTTTGTAACATTATATTGTTGACACATTGTGACAGCTCACATGATGTGGTTGAAATTGGACTAGTGGATCAAGTTCTTATAGATCCATGCATTTGTAATTTGAAAAGTCACTACAAAGGTGAAGTGCTTAGAAGCGTTGCTGTCAGCCTTATCCAAAAGTGGAAAACATGTGCAAACTAAATCAAAACGTACAGTTCCAGTCAAAGGTTTGGACACATCTACTCATTCAAGGGTCTCTTAAATTGTTTTACTATTTTCTACATTGTAGAATAATAGCGAAGACATCAAACTTATGAAATAACACATATGGAATCATGTAGTAACCAAAAAAGTGTTCAACAAATCAAAATATATTTTATATTTGAGATTCTTCAAAGTAGCCACCCTTTGCCTTGATGACAGCTTTGCACACACTTGGCATTCTCTCAACCAGCTTCGAGGTAGTCACCTGTAATGCATTTCAATTAACAGCTGTGTCTTGTTAAAAGTTAATTTGTGGAATGTCTTTCCTTCTAAATGTGTTTGAGCCAATCAGTTGTGTTGTGACAAGGCAGGGTTGGTATACAGAATATAGCCCTATTTGGTAAAAGACCAAGTCCATTATATGGCAAGAACAGCTCAAATAAGCAAAGATAAATTACAGTCCATCATTACTTTAAGACATGAAGGTCAGTCAATCTGGAAAATGTCAAGAACTTTGAAAGTTTCTTCAAGTGCAGTCGCAAAAACCAAGCGCTATGATGAAACTGACTCTCATGAGAACCACCACAGAAAAGGAAGACCCAGAGTCACCTCTGCTGCAGAGGATAAGTTCATTAGAGTAGACTGCACATCAGAAATTGCAGCCCAAATAAATACTTTACAGAGTTCAAGTAACAGACACAACTCAACATCAACTGCTCAGAGGAGACTGTGTGAATCAGGCCTTCATGGTCGAATTTCTGCAAAGAAACCACTTCTAAACGACCAATAAGAAGAAGAGACTTTCTTGGGCCAAAAAACATGAGCAATGGACATTAGACCGGAAATCTGTCCTTTGGTCTGATGAGTCCAAATTTGAGATTTTTGGTCCCAACTGCCGTGTCTTTGTGAGACGCAGAGCGGGTGAACGGATGATCTCTGCATATGTAGTTCCCACCGTGAGGCAAGGCGGAGGATGTGTAATGGTGTGGGGGTGCTTTGCTGGTGACACTGTCAGTGATTTATTTAGAATTCAAGGCACACTTAACCAACATGGCTGGCACACTTAACCAACATGGCTACCACAGCATTCTGCGTGATACACACCTCCAGTCTGTGTAAGGGCTATTTGACCAAGAAGGAGAGTGATGGAGTGCTGCATCAGATGACCTGGCCTCCACAATCACCCGACCTCAACCCAATTAAAGATAGTTTGGGATGAGTTGGATTGCAGAGTGAAAGAAAAGCAGCCAACAAGTGCTCAGCATACGTGGGAACTCCCTCAAGACTGTTGGGAAGGAATTCCAGGTGAAGCTGGTTGAGAGAATGCCAAGAGTGTGCAAAGCTGTCATCAAGGCAAAGGGTGGCTACTTTGAAGAATATAAAATATGTTTTGATTGGTTTAACACTTTTTTGGTTACTACATGATTCCATATGTGTTATTTCATAGTTTTGATGTTTTCACTATTATTCTACAATGTAGAATATAGTAAAATCAAAGAAAAACCCTTGAATTAGTAGGTGTGTCCAAACTATTGACTGGTACTGTATTTCCACATCCAGTTTAAATTTAGTCCATATCAACTAAATTCGGAAGACTTAAGTTTTCATCCCTTTTAGTTCACTGCAAGTATCCAACGGCTTCTCTCGCATACAACACACACTGTCAACATGCCCCTACTTGATGTTGCACAGCGCATGTGTCCATATTTAAAAGAACCATTCCGCCATTTTTCAACATCATATTCATAACGTCCAGCACCAAACCAGTGTTTACATATGTGAAACCAGCACGTTTCTATGATCTGTGGTTAAAAAATTAAGCCTCTAAAAAAAATATTTTCTGTGACATTGCAGGGTAGGATTAGAAGTAAAACACTGATTTTCAAAGGGTATTTTCTTGCTCCCTATGTCATTGTAAATCTCAGTGTTTAAAAATCAGTTAATTATTTTTTTTATTAACTACCATGTCATCAGGTATACATTTTTAACTTTACATTTGTTTCTCAAAAAATTAGATGCGCCTTTGTCACGTATACTGACACTGGTATTGTGCTGGGAATGATGAAAACGAGGTTGACAAGACTGGTGGACTTGCCCTTTAACTCATAACTCATTCTCGATTAAGTCGAGAATTTAGTCGGTTAAAAAGGCCAACAAAACTATTTTAAATGCTCGGTCTACCGTGTGCAGTCTGTCTGTCCCTATATAAGGACCAAGCAGGCAACTTGCTTCGTTTGTAAACAATGTCTCGTTCTGGGACGAAACATGCAGTCAACCACAAAACCTGACTCTGCAAGATGCGCACAAAGCAGTGTTGAAGCATTATGGTTAGCTTATAAACTGTCAAAAAGCAAACGTTATGCATCTGTTACATTCAACTTCATATACTCAATCCATCGTGAAGAGTCGCTTGAGTGTCACTTGTAAAGATAGAGTTTACAGGCTTAATTGTACCTAGTTTGAAGAAGAGGCTTGTCATCTGAGGGGAACGTATCAATGTTGCATGAACCTTTACCCCGACTACCGTATATTTACGAATATAAGAAAGCTTTATTATAATTTCTTGTAGACAGATGCAGTGCGAGTTCTATCCGTTTGGCAACATTATCTGGGGTTACTACATAGCACAATTCGTCTTAATCACCAAATTTTGCAATGCAAAACACTAACTAAGAAGTGATACACGATAAAATCGTGAACAAAGCTGCGCTGCTTTTACATGACCGGGACATGTGTTACGCAATAGTGCGGTCTATTTAATCATGTAGTAAATATGTACTATTTTCTGCAGCTCTTTTCATACTACAAGATCATTTCAATTTAGACTTAGAGCTGACTTTGCCTGACAGACTGTGTCATCATCTGATAAAGATGTATGTAATCAGAGGACAAAATGATCTTGTCCCACGTCAGACACAATAAAACACTAACATCCCATCCCATCCATTGTAGCATTCCACCTTTCTACTAAAACTCATCACTCATCGGTGGGTAGACTAAAGTATTTTCATCAACTGAATTAACATGAGGTTATATGCAAAATATGTGTTTTTATTTATAAAATCAATGCAATCACGTAAATTATATGTTTCTTTAGTTTTTTTGTAAATTATATGTTTTTTCGTGTTTTTTTTGTAAATTATATAGTGTTATTTACACTGGAATTGTATGATTATGATCTTACGATCATTCAGTGCATTTATTAGCATACATAAATATATTATATGTATTATAAACAATGATAGTGTTATGTATAATCAGCTGAGCTGAGTGTTAGGATTGGATAAATACAAATATTTGGAATTTCTCATTTTCCACCACCATAAACATGGAATTTCTCATGGAAGAATGGTGTCACATCTCTCCAATAGGGTTCCAGCCACTTGTAGAATCTATGTCAAAGTGCACTGAAGCTGTTCTGGCTCGTGGTGGCCCAATGCCCTATTAAGACACTTTATGTTGGTGTTTCCCTTATTTTGTCAGTTACCTGTATATCAGCGCACAGTACAATGACCACAATACGTGGAGGGCTTCTCCCTTGCATTATGTCTAACTACAACTGCTACAATGTATCCAGATAACTGGCTAATCCAGTCAATAGTATATAAAAGACAGTATGGTGTTGTTTGCTTGGTAACAATGTAATGAGTGCAAATATAATCTTCTTCAGGGCATGCTTGTCTGCATGTTCACCGTCAAACATAGGCATTAGTGCCACCGTCAGTGCAGGAGAAGCCCATACAAGCATACTACAGTTCCACTCATCCCCATCCCAGCAGCATACCACCCTGCATCCTACTTCTGACTTGTCCCTGAAGTCATGTAGGGTTGGTCCAGGTCAGTCTCTGGATGGGAGACCAGAAGCTGATGGAAGTGGTGTTGGAGGGCCAGTAGGAGGCTCTCTTTCCTCTGGTCAAAAGAAAATAAAAAAATCCCAAACACCCAGGGCAGTGACTGGGGACATTGCCCTGTGCAGGGTATGTCTTTCGGATGGCATGTTAAATGGGTGTCCTGACTCTCTGTGGTCACTAAAGAGCCCATGGCACTTATTGTAAGAGATGGGGTGTTAACCCCTGTGTCCTGGCTAAATTCTACATTTGGCCCTCTGTAACGATGTGCGCTGAGAGTCGGGAAGAAAGTTCAGGAAGTGAGTGTTTTAATAAATAAACATAACATAATATAAAACAAGAAAACACGAACGCACAGACATGACACAGAAACAATAACGCCTGGGGAAGGAACCAGAGTGACATATACAGTTGAAGTCGGAAGTTTACATACACTTAGGTTGGAGTCATTAAAACTCGTTTTTCAACCACTCCACAAATTTCTTGTTAACAAACTATAGTTTTGGCAAGTCGGTTAGGACATCTACTTTGTGCATGACAAGTCGTTTTTCCAACAATTGTTTACAGACAGATTACTTCACTGTATCACAATTCCAGTGGGTCAGAAGTTTACATACACAAATCAATTGGAGGTGTACCTGTGGATGTATTTCAAGGCCTACCTTCAAACTCCATGCCTCTTTGCTTGACATCATGGGAAAATCAAAAGAAATCAGCCAAGACCTCAGGAAAAAAACTGTGCCCTCCATAAATCTGGTTCATCCTTGGGAGCAATTTCAAAACGCCTGGAGGTACCACACTTATCTGTACAAACAATAGTACGCAAGTATAAACACCATGGGACCACGTAGCCGTCACACCGCTCAGGAAGAAGATGTGTTCGGTCTCCTAAAGATGAACGTAATTTGGTGCGAAAAGTGCAAATCAATCCTAGAACAACAGCAAAGGACCTGTGAAGATGCTGGAGGAAACAGGTACAAAGGTATCTATATCCACAGTAAAACATCGACCTAACCTGAAAGGCAGCTCAGCAAGGAAGAAGCCATTGCTCCAAAACCGCCATAAAAAAGCCAGACTACGGTTTGCAACTGCACATGGGGACAAAGATTCACCCAACTTATTGTGGGAAGCTTGTGGAAGGCTACCCGAAACGTTTTAAAGGCAATGCTACCAAATACTAATTGAGTGTATGTAAACTTCTGACCCACTGAGAATGTGATGAAAGAAATGAAGGCTGAAATATATCACTACTATTAAGACATTTCACATTCTTAAAATAAAGTGGTGATCCTAAATGACCTAAGACAGGGAATTTATAATAGGATTAAATGTCAGGAATTGTGAAAAACTGAGTGTGAATGTATTTGGCTAAGGTGTATGTAAACTTCCGACTTCAACTGTATAGGGAAGGTAATCAGGGAAGTGATGGAGTCCAGGTGAGTTTTACCAGGGAGAGGAATGAACCAAGGTCCGCGTAATGTTGGTGACAGGTGTGCGCCATAACCAGCAGCCTGGTGACCTAGAGGCCGGAGAGGAGCACACGTGACAGTACCCCCTCCCCGACGCGGTTGGCTCCAGCCGCAGGACGCCAACCAAAGGGACAATCCCGAGGATCAGGAGCGATCCGGTCACCCCTGCTGATGCGTGGGATCCTGACCGGCTGAGGCAGGGGAGCCTGTAAGGGCTCCCAGACGTCATTCCCACCACCAACAAAAATGTAATAAATACACACACACACACACATATATATAATGCAGTTTAAAAACACTCCCTGATGCTTCCCTTAGGTGAGGCATCATTCTGTAACGATGTGCGCTGAAAGTCGGGGAGCAAGTTCAAGGAGTGCGTGTTATAATAAATAAACGTAACATAATACAAACCAAGAACACACGAACAACACACAGACATGACTCAGAAACAGAAACTTGGGGAAGAAACCGAGGGGAGTGACATATATAGGGAAGGTAATCATGATGGAGTCCAGGTGAGTTTGATGATGCGCAGGTGCGCATTATGATGGTGACAGGTGTGCGCCATGACGAGCAGCCTGGTGACCTAGAGGCCGGAGAGGGATCACACGTGACACCCTCATACCCTCATGGACACTTAATCATCCCCAGCTTTCAATTGGTTCCTTCTTCTCTCTGGTAACTATTCCCAAGTTCATTGCTGTAAATTAGAATGTGTTCTCAGTCAACTTACCAGGTTGAATAAATAAAATAAAACAACATCATCAGTGTCTAGACTAATAGATTTTCATAAGTGAACATATCATTATAAATACAGCACACTAGACTATAGGCAAAATATGTGTTTTATTTCTAAAATCTATGCAAACTAGTAAGAATTAATCATGTTAAAATATATAGTGTTATTTACACTGGAATCGTATTATCATGATCATGATTCAGTGCATTGATTAGCATACAGAAATGGGTTATATGTCTTATATCAGCTGAGCGAAGTGCTGTGATTGGATTAACACAGATATTTGAATACTGAATGTAAAGTGTAAAGGGTAAAACGTTTTAACGGCAGTATAGGCTTTGACACTTTGGTAGACATCATATTGTGGTGTGTGAAACAGGCTACCAGTCTTTTACATTAATATCTTCCACTGCATCTAGTCCAAACTGAATAATGAATGTGTATGGTGTAAGATAGGCAGATATGTGCTATGTATGTTATAGGCAATTGGGCTTTGACATTTCGGTGATAAGACAGATCGCAGTGGGGTGTAGACTGTATTATACTGACTGTTTTAAAAATCTTTCATTGAGAGTATTTTAACTTTTTGTATTGTTTGTTGGTTTGGCAATGCCACTGTCAGCCAGAAAAATATGCTGAGAAGGATTATCACCACAGCAAGCAAGGTACTTGGAGTCAAACAGACAGGCCTGGATGAGATCTTTAACCTGTCTGGGAACGGGGTTCCGCTAGCGGACAGCCAACAGCCAACTAAATTGCAGGGCGCAAAATTCAATCAACAGAAATCTCATAATTCAAATTTCTCAAACATACAAGTATTAGACATCATTTTAAAGATAAACTTCTCGTTAATCCAACCACAGTGTCCGATTTCAAAAAGGCTTTTCGGCGAAAGCACAACATATCATTATGTTAGGTCAGCAACTAGTCACAGAAAGCATATAGCCATTTTCCAACCAAAGAGAGGAGTCACAAAAAGCAGAAATAAAATTAATCACTAACCTTTGATATTATTTATCAGACGACACTCCCGGGACAACATGTTACACAATACATGTATGTTTTGTTCGATCAAGTTCATATTTATATCCAAAAACCTCCGTTTACATTTGGCTTTGCCTCCAAAACATCCTGTGAATTTGCACAGAGCCACATCAATTTACAGAAATACTCATAATAAACTTTGATAAAAGATACAAGTATTATGTACAGAATTATAGATATACTTCTCCTTAATGCAACCGCTTGTCAGATTTCAAAAAAGCTTTACGGAAAAAGCAAACCATGCAATAATCTGAGTACGGCGCTCAGAGACCAAAACAAGCCAAACATATACCCACCATTTTACATTTAAGTCATTTAGCAGACGCTCTTATCCAGAGCGACTTAGAAATTGGAAAGGTCATACATATTCATCCTGGTCCCCCCGTGGGAATTGAACCCTGGTCCCCCCGTGGGAATTGAACCCACAACCCTGGCGTTGCAAGCACCATGCTCTACCAACTGAGGCACACGGGACCATGTTGCGGAATCAACAGAAGTCAGAAATAGCATTATAAATATTCACTTACCTATGATGATCTTCATTATAATGCACTCCCAGGAATCCCAGTTCCACAATAAATGTTTGTTTAGTTCGATAAAGTCCATAATTTATGTCCAAATATCTCCTTGTTGTTCGCGCCTTGAGTTCACAAATCCAAATTCATGACGCGCGATCACTAGGTCCAGATGAAAAGTAAAAAAGTTCCGTTACAGTCCGTAGAAACATGTCAAACGATGTATAGAATCAATCTTTAGGATGTTTTTAACATAAATCGTCAATCATGTTCCAACCGGAGAATTCCTTTGTCTTTATAATGGCAATGGAACGCGCATGGTCAGCGCATGCCATTCTGCCAGACCTCTGACTCATTCAGCTCTCATTCACCCCCACTTCACAGTAGAAGCCTCAAACAAGGTTCTAAAGACTGTTGACATCTAGTGGAAGCCTTAGGAAGTCCAATATGACCCCATAGACACTGTATATTCGATAGGCGATGAGTTGAAAAACTACAAAGCTCAGATTTCCCACTTCCTGGTTGGATTTTTCTCAGGTTTTCACCTACCATATGAGTTCTGTTATACTCACAGACATCATTCAAACAGTTTTAGAAACTTCAGAGTGTTTTCTATCCAAATATAGTAATGATATGCATATATTAGCAACTGGGCCTGAGTAGCAGGCAGTTTACTCTGGGCATGCTTTCATCCAAACGTGAAAATGCTGCCCCCTATCCCAAACAGGTTTTAAGGTCAGGGCCCTCTGCAAGGCTCACAATATCATTTTAGACCCAAGCCAGCCTCTATTCCCGGACTTTGAAATACTCCCCTCTGGGCGCAGGTATAGGGCACCCATCAGCAGGAAAAACGGAACCAGACAATAATTTGTGCCAGGTGTGATATCCCTCCTAAATAGCTCGGACTAATTTTCCTATCGACTAAATAAGGCCAGCAGGCTAGTCTTTATTATTTATATATATATATATATAAAACATTTTATTGGTATGTAACTGTTATGAAAGTTGTATTGTCAATTTTGTTTTGTATTTAAATGCCACTTTAAACATGTACATGACACTGCAACAAAATTTCCCCATGGGGACAATAAAGTCAGTAAGTAAGTAAGTGTGTACCAGTTGTCTACATGAGTATCTTCCTCTGCTTCTTGGACAGGCTGCTGGGTGAGTTCAAAGCCTCCGGGTGAAGGGTCTGGTTCCTGGTTCTCCTGATCACCAGGGAGACTCGCACCACCAGGAGCACACAGGAAATCACCAAGAGCACAACTGGAAGTGACAGAAGACACAGAGTGAATTATTATACATCATTTACATTTACACTCAGTATACCAGGTGTCGTTGACCTTGCACTTGGTAATAGATCTCTAGTCTGAGAGATGACGACTACTCACCCATGAAGATAGCGTTAGCGCTTGGTGCTGCAGGGTTGTAGTGCTTGGTCACGTTTCCAACCAGAGCAATGATCACCACAGGGTAAATAGTCAGGATGTACCTCACATGTTGATACAGCAGGAAGTTCTCAATACCAAACCTACAATGAAAACACATTACAATTACATTGAGAGTATGTGGCTGTGTGCACAAATGTGCCGAGAGGTCCAATTTAGTAACATCTGGATGATGAACAAATTAAAGATATGCCTAAAGTAAGTGAGATTGGATCATATGTCCAAAACTGTAATATAAAAAGTGATGAGCCTGATTCTCATAAGAGAGAACATTTGTAAAACTGAGCTTACCATCCGATCACCTCCACCAGTAGGATGCAGAGAGACATGGTGGCTGCAGTGCTCTTTGCCACTCCAGAGAGGTCCAACACCAGAGTGAAGTTGATCAAAGTGGCGATGGTTGTCCACGTGCTGTACAGCGCAATGCCATTTTGCACCTAAGAGTTAAGAAAACGATACCTGTAGTATGACTGTAGAATTGTGGGATTCCTCATAAGAGGACAAATGAAGGATAGAGGAACTGAAAGTGGATTACCTACAATAACTAGGGAAACCACAGCACAATATAATTACTGTAAAGTAAAATGCACTAGGATGGCCAGGCTCCAGATCTGAATGTGCTTTAGCCAACTCGTCTCAATATACATTTTGCCATTCAATTAAATGGTGTGCATGAATCCTATGAAAAACAATACTCTGACTGGAGTTGGCTAAAGCACATCTGGGACCAGGCTACAATCATAATGCTGGTGTAAGATTATCGAACAAATAACTCGAATAACCCTCAAATTAAACTCACCAGCAACCGAATGCACCAGAGGTCCCTGGGGTGGTTCTGGCTGAGCCAGGCTCCGTAAACACTCAGCCCATAGCAGGAGAAGAAGACCATGGAGTAGTTGGTGACAGCAATGGTCGCCATTACAATCAATGCCGCAGTCACCTGCCTGTCAGGAACAGTAAAAAAAAGACCACTCTATTTGATTGACAAGTTACCTCTGTTTTGAGCTGACAATCTACATGCCTGGTAATTATAATAGCATGATAGAGACCCAGAGCAATATGATGAATATCAACGGGTCTATCTATACCGTATGTAGTAACAACATTGTAAAGCAAAGGAGTTGGGGAAATGCTAGGCCTATGTGGTTCAACTTGTCTCAATGTTCTATACGGACTGGCAGAGGCCCACAGTGTGGGCAGTGTTGTACGGTTACAGTAAGTGGAGAGATGCTGCAATTTTGCATCCACCCATCCACTTAAATCAGGCTAGTCAGGAAACAGGAACAGTACATGATTCACCCATGGCTGATAATGACATTGGATCTCATTGGTTTAGGTGTTCAAAGACTGTTACGCACTCTTGATCCCATAGGAGCAGCCAGGTCATGTTGAGGGCCATGTTAACTATCCAGGACAGGTAGAAACCGTACAGTAGCACAGAGAGGGTCCAGCTCCTGAGGAATAGAAGAAGAAAGAAGTTGGTGTCAGAAGAACACACATTCTACTGTAGCTACCAACATCAAAACCATTTCAATACCTACATAATAATACAATGTTCATTTCTAATAAATGCATTTCATTGTCTACATGTTGACACTACAGTAGGATGGTGGCCTAAAATATGGAATAGAATAGATACCAGTACAGTACAATAGAATAGTAGGCAGATGGATGGCTGCATGGTTGGATTATCTGATATAGGTAGGCCAATAGTTTTGTGTCAGTACCCTCTGTAGATCAAGGAGATGATATACATGACCATGAGGGTCAGCCAGGTGTAGATAAGCCCCCAGATGGAGAAGGTCCATCCGGCCGGAGTTATGTCAGTCTCATACTTCCTGGAGATGTTCCCTGTACTCCAGTGGAATGGTCCTACGAGAGAAAGTGTAGCAAAACAAGTACATTGTAACAGATGCGAAACTACAGTAGAAGTTTTTGTGTCAGTAAGTTATGTTTTCTGAAGAACAGGACTTCCTCCCTAAGTTTATGTCATGCTGGGGGGACTTCTGCTTTTACATGTGTGCCTCTACTTCCAATGTAATTACTTAATATTACCATATTAACGGAATAATGACATTGGTATCATTGCCCAACATTTTTTGTTTCTTGCCCAAACATTTACGAGAAGAAGCCATCACATAGTTAGTTGCAGCACATGATAGCACTTTATTACACACTGAGTTCAAAGTTACGTGATAAACTCACTCACCCTTTCCAGCTCCTGCCATGGCATTTATTGCCAAAGCAGAAATGTAGATCAGCACAGACAGTGTAATGACCACAATACGAGGAAGGCTTCTGTCCTCCATTGTACCTATCTCACTTCAACAGCTCAAATGTAGGCCTGTCTAGATAACTTGGCTGTCCAGTCGATAGTTGAGTATGTGTTAAGAGAATTATGTTCTCAATGTTCTTAAACTGAACGTTAATTCATCTACTCAGTCTGCAACCCAGAGTTTGTAAGGTTCTGGTTTAAATGAAGCAGACGGAGACCAAGCTTTCAAGAGTCAGATTCTTTTCATCACGAGAGCTCTGAATATTATACAATGCGCATAGCCTTTTATACCTCACACATTTCATTATGACATACACTTTATAAATGCCCCTCCTCTCATCTAACTCTGTCAATAATGTTCAACTTCGATAGCTTCTTCTGTCTAACCGGGTTCCTCTATCAACATGTCTGCAACGGACAAGTCGAGCTCAGAACAGGAAACCTCTGTGGTTCCCCAGTGCCTGACTTACTTCTCTTCTCGGAGCACAGTCTAGTCTATAATGTCAGAGTAATAGACCAAATAGTTTCCTGTAAATCCACACAGATATGTTCCATCCTATTATTGTCAATATTTCTCTAACCTACTTTGAAACACACACACACACACACATGTTAAATGTCCCCTTCTATTATTTGGCATTAACTCAATAAACGAAGTCTTCTCCAAATGGTCATTGCTTATCATATTCTGCAACATGTTTCTACTACAAGCCTAACGGTTTCTCCCCTCCCTGGGTGGGGAGACCTCCTTCCTGTTATTAGTTTCACAGTTGTCACAATACATTGAGTGGTTGTTTTAACTTTTAGCCCTTAATAATTAACTTATATCATTTCTATATCACTATGAAAGTCCTCAGTGTTCTGTAACAAATCTAATGAGTGGAAAAATGCTTGTCAGCGTTATCACTGTTAATCATCGGCATTACTAGCACCACCTGCTGTGCAAGAGTAGTCTATACAATGCAAAATATTTCAACTAAAATGGTTATCAGTTATTCTCAGTCTAATGATACATCTAAAAACTATTTGTAATAGAGGGAAAAAAATGTTGGTAGAAATGTGAGTTAGCAAATCAAACTACAAAATGATGTTATGGCATTGTAACGGGAAGAGGTGGGTGTGTGTTCATCACTATCTGGCCGAGTTGCAAAGTCAGAAGCCCCGCCTACCCGATCAATCACACGCAGTTCGGGGCGTTCCTGCATGTGGGCATTACTGCATCTGCAGGAACCCCCCTTGAGCATCCAATTGGTTCCTGCATGAATGCCCCGGATGATCTGTTAGGCAGCCGGCCACGACAGTAACCTCCCAGCCCCTCGGTAACCCCGCTGTCAGCAGTGCGTCTCTCCAGGCCACCCCGGCTTCCCGAGAACCCTGCTTACCTCCTCCAGAATGCTTCGCTGGAGGGTCAGGAATCTGTCAGGCGTTTCACTCCCAGTGCTCCCTCATCTTCGAGATGCAGCCCTTCCCCTCAGACCGCTCGAAGATAGCATATCTCATAGCGCTAACGTCCGGGAGGGCTCTCGCCTGGGCTACGGCGGTGTGGGAACAACAATCTGTCGTGCGTTTCAGCCTGGAGGAGTTTGTGACTGAGGTAAAAAAAAAGGTTTTGATGGCTGACGGGGGTGCCTGGAACCCAGAATCTCTGTTTGACACATTCCTTCATGGATTATCGGAGATGGTTAAGGACGGGAGCTGCCTACCGATCTCGACTACGGGAACATAGGAGGGAGAGGAAGTCTATTCTCGTCTATTCTGGTCCCAATCGGTGGTATTGGGGGTTTCTTGGCTCCAGCGTCACAATCCCCTTATCAACTGGACTGCTGGTACTATCATGGGCTGGAGCCCGTTCTGCCATGGCCATTGCCTGAAGTCAGCGCAGCCTGCCCCAGGACGTCTTCCTGTGGGCTCGGAAGAAGCCTCAGACCTCTCCGCCGTTACCGCGGAATACCAGGCCCTCCGGGAGGTTTGCAGCGCAGGCACAGGCCACTTCACTTCCTCCGCATCGACCCTATGACTGTGGGATCGACCTTCTCCCGGGCACTACACCACCCGGGGACGGCTGTATTCACTGTTGGGTCTGGAGACCAAGGCTATGGAGGCATCGAGGACTCCCTGGCTGCAGTGGGTATACGCCCTTCTGCCTCCCCCGCCAGCGCAGGGTTCTTCTTTGTGGAGAAGGACAAAACCCTGCACGCGTGCATCGACTACCGGGGTCTCAATGACATTGAGGCACCCGTGCACCTACTACCACTCATCGCCTCGGCTTTCGAGCCGCTCCAGGGGGCCACTATCTTCTCTAAGTTGGACCTGCAAAACGCCTATCACCTGGTACGTATACGGGAAAGTGACGAGTGGAAGACAGCCTTCAACACTGCTAGCGGACACTATGAATACCTGGTGATGCCATTCGGTCTGACCAATGCTCCTGCTGTGTCCAGGCCCTGGTTAATGTTCTCCGGAACATGTTGAACCGATTCGTGTTTGTCTACCTTGACGACATCCTCGTCTTTCCCCACTCGGCTCAAGAACACGTGCTCCACGTCCGACAGGTCCACCAGTGTCTCCTGGAAAACCCGCTTTTTGTCAAAGCCGAAAAGTGCGAATTCCATCGCTCCACCATCTCCTTCCTTGGATACATCATCGCTGCTGGGAATGTGGAGATGGATCCCGGAAAGGTGAGTGCCCCAACCCACATCCAGAGTGCAGCTGCAACGCTACCTACGATTTGCCAATTTCTATCATGTTTTCTCCGGGGTTACAGCACCCTGGCTTCCCCCGTTATCACTCACCTCTCCCAAGGTCCCGCTCGTGTGGCCCCCAGCTGCTGACCGGGCTTTCCTGGACCTTAAGCACTGCCTTACCACAGCTTCCATATTGATCCATCTGGACCTGTCCTGTCAGTTTGTGGTGGAGATAGATGCGTCGGGTGTCGGAGTAGGGGCTGTCCTGTCCCAGCATTCTGCCCTGGACCCTATTAAGCTGCATCCCTGCGCCTTCTTCTCCGATTGTCTTAACGCCACTGAGAGGAATTATGATGTGGGGAATCGCTAATTACTTGCGGTGAAGAAGGCATTGGTGTAGTAGAGACACTGGTTAGAGGGGGCGGAACTTCCATTCATAGTGTGGACGGACCACAGAACCTGGAATATCTCCGCACCGCCAAGTGTCTCAACTCCAGGCAAGCTCGATGGGCCCTGTTGTTCACCCGGTTCAACTTCACCATCTCCTACCGCCCGGGGTCTAAGAACGTTAAGCCGGACAAGCTTTCACGCCACTATAGCCCCGTATCTACACCCTCGTACCCAGAGACCATCCTACCCACCTCATGCCTGGCGGCAACCCTCGACTGGGGAATAGAGAACCAGGTCCGTGAGGTGTAGGGGGGGAAGCTAACCGGATGTTTGTCGCAGATTCTACCCGCTCCCCGGTCCTGGAATGGGCTCATTCCGCCATGTTTGCCTGTCACCCTGGCTCCCGTCGGACCCTGGCCTTTGTACGACAACGCATTTGGTGGCCCACCATGGTCCCTGACGTCTCCGCGTTCGCCGCCTGCACTGTCTGTCCTCAGAACAAGACTCCTCGGCAAGCTCTGGCTGGCCTCCTTCAACCTTTTCCTGTCCCTCACTTTCCCTGGTCACATATATCCCTGGACTTCGTCACTTTGTCTGATGGCAACACCACTATCGTCACTGTGGTGGACAGGTTTTCCAAAGCCGCCCATTTCATTCTCCTCCCGAAGCTACCTTCTGCCAAGGAGACACCCCAGCTCATGGTGCAGCACGTCTTCAGGATCCATGGACTTCTGGTGGACATGGTCTCTGACCGTGGTCCTCAGTTCTCTTCTTGGTTCTTGAAGGCATTCTGCACCCTCATAGGGTCTTCGGACCCCGGCTCCCCGCTATCGTCTTGGGCAGAGGGTATGTCCACTTGGGATCTGCCCCTCCAGGTAGAGTACTGCAAACTTTCCCCAGTTTTATCGGCCTTTTCCTCATCTCCAAGATCCTTAGCCCCTCTGCTGCTTGTCTTCTGTTGCCCCACACCCTCCGTATACATCCCACGTTTCATGTATCAAGGATTAAACCTCTGTCTCACAGTCCTGTCTCCTCTTTCCCTCTGCCGTTCTGTACCTCTTGACACTGCCCTGGATTACTGACCCCTGCCTGCCCTGAGCCTGCCTGCCGTTCTGTACCTTACAGACTTTGCCCTGGATTACTGACATCTGCCTGCCCTTGAACTGTCATTTGCCTACCCCCTATTTTGTAAATAAACTTATGTTATTTCGAACTGTCTGCATCTGGGTCTTATCCTGATGCCTGACAATAGGTGAACTCCAATCAAGTTGTAGAAACATCTCAAGGATGATCAATGGAAACAGGATGCACCTGAGCTCAATTTCGAGTGTCATCCCAAAGTCTGAATACTTAGGTAAATAAGTATAAAATAATTTTTATTTTTAAGACATTTGCAAACATTTTCAAAAAAATCTGTTTTTGGTTTGTCATTATGGAGTATTGTGTGTAGATTAATGAGGAAAAATATATAATTTAATACATTTTAGAATAATGCTGTAACATAACAAAATGTGGAAAAAGTCAAGAGGTCTGAATACTTTGCACTGTATATTCCAGCATTTTGGATTTGAGATCAACTGTCACCTTTTATTTTAGGGTATTTTCGTTCGTATCTTTTGCTGAATACTTTGCACTGTATATTCCAGCATTTTGGATTTGAGATCAACTGTCACCTTTTATTTTAGGGTATTTTCGTTCGTATCTTTTTTTACCGTTTAGAAATTAAAGCACTTTATGTACATTATCTAGTCCCCTGATTTTAAGGTGTCGTAAGTATTTGGACAAATTCACTTATAGTGTATTACGTTTAGTATAAAATGTAGTATTTGATCCCATATTCCTAGCACAGAATGACTATATTGTTTTGGTTGTGTTTCAGATTCAATTGTGCCCAGTAGAAAGGAATATTCAATAATGTATTGTGTCAATTTGGAGTCACTTTTATTGTAAATAAGAATAGCATATGTTTCTGAACACTTCTACATGAATGTGGGTGCGACCATGATTAAAGATAATCATTAATAAATCTAAAATAATGATTACAGAGGCTTGATTACAGAGGCATAACTATCACACCCCCGAAAAAATTGTAACCTCCCCTCTTATTGGAAACGGTGAGAGGTTAGCATGTTTTGTTGTAGCCTCTGTTATTGGTAACGGTGAGAGGTAGCATGTTTTGTTGTAGCCTCTGTTTTTGGTAATGGTGAGAGGTTAGCATGTTTTGTTGTAGCCTCTGTTATTGGTAACGGTGAGAGGTTAGCATGTTTTGTTGTAGCCTCTGTTTTTGATAATGGTGACAGGTTAGCATGTTTTGTTGTAGTCTCTGTTATTGCGAACAGTGAGAGGTTAGCATGTTTTGGGGGCATGGTCTTTGTGCATCTGTAACTCATTTAAATTGGCGGACTAGATGCATAAAGTGCTTTCATTTCTGAACCTAAAATAAAAGGTGAGTTTCTGTACTGTTGCCTCATAAACAACATTTGATCTCAAATCCAAAACGCTGGAGTATAGAGCCAAATTAAACGTTTTCGCTTCACTGTCCAAATAAATGCATCAGGGAGTGTATGTTGAGTCAACATTTCTTCAACTTGTAATTTTATTTTGAGATCTGTGTTTTGTGGTAAATGGCAATCCAAGTCTGACAGCATACATCCTTGTTAGATTAATTGTAACAACATATATTTTGAGTGAAAATCCTGTATGTGTTGTGTTCCATATCCATTACCTAGTTCAGGTCCCCATTGACTCTGCCCTACCCAAGAACCTGATTGATACAGTATGGCATCACATTACTGCATCAGATGAGGTCATCCAAAATCTTGATCATACTGCAGTTAGTCAATCAACAACCAAATATTTAATCACATAGTTATAACCATGGTTTTAAATCTGATTATTGATGCAAATACATTCTATGCAGTAAAGGCTTTAGCTAATCCACTCCCTGTACTCCATGTCATGTGCTTAAGAGACTGGCTTTTCTGCCAATCTTCAGTTATGATCATTCTATCATTAATGAACTTGAGGAGAACAGAGGATTTGTTCCGGATTTGATCACCCTCACAGCTATCCTCCAATCACAATTATGCAAATATGAGAACTCCATAACCTTTTTGCTAAAAAAACGTTTTTTGTTTGTCCAGAAGAAACCAGTGAAGATAGTACAGTTCTTTAGTAATGAGTTTAGAAACTCTGTGAAACCAGCCTGTCAAAAGTTGATAGCTCATGCCTAAATTATCAAACAACAATTTCAACCACAAAACGTGCCTAGCTAACAGCCAAATATTCGTTGTTTAACTTTGTTATACATTCTCATTCTATTTGACGCTACACAAAAATGTATATTATTTCTGTCACGAACCGGCTCAAAGCGCATAACAAACAAGGAGACAACGTGGAGATAGGGAATAACAAAATATATTTATTTAACTAAAGTAAACTAAATATAATTAACAGTGGTGTGTGTAGTCAGTAATCAGTAGTGTGAGTGGTTGCGTGCATAAATGTGATAATGAGGGATGTTGAAAGGTGCCAACGCAAACAAACGCAAACAGCCACAAAAATGCCACAATCAAAATCTGTGTCTGAACGGAAACAGTCTCCTCAGTTAATGGGGAAGAGGTGCATTTATCCCGAACCAGACGAGCCCAGGTGTGTCCCATTTCGCTGACGACCCTCCCGGCTCCGCCCACCGATATCCTATTAAGGAAAACAAGAGCAAAGAGAAAGAATTCGGCAGACAGAGTGGGAGGGTCGTCACAATTTCCAACAACCAATGAGCAACTCTGCTGTAAATCCAGCGCATAACTTGACCATTGAGATTGCAGAAATACCAGCCTCTTTGGCAATGACAAGGAGTGGCAAGTGGAATGTTAGCTAAAGAGACCGGTACTCAGACTATGTAAGCCACGCCTCTTCGAAATACAAGGCAAGCCCACATTGGAGGAAGAACCGCCCAGGGCATGAGCTTTAAAAAGCCTTGCTCAGGTAATAAAACACATACTATCCTTTTCGCAAGCAGTAAAGTATGCTGGAGGTGAGTACATAGTCTGAGATCTGTCGTTTAAACTGTCTTTTGTCCTAGTTTGTTAGTTCCCATACTGTTTTCCATTGGTTTCAAATGACCACATGCTTTATTTGGATTACTTAAAGTTTACTGCTAGGATAGTATTTTTCATTGGTTTGCTCAATGCTATGTTTGTTAAAATCCACTGTCTTAACATGTGGCATATTCAAGAGCCTAACTGAGAAATACACTATATATATATATATATATATATATATATACAAAAGTATGCGGACACCCCTTCAAATTAGTGGATTCGGCTATTTCAGCCACACCTGTTGCTGACAGGAGAACGGTACCTTCCCCAATGCATAGTGCAAACTGTAAAGTTTGGTGGAGGAGGAATAATGGTCTGGGGCTGTTTTTGCAAAACCCCTTAGTTCCAGTGAAGGAAAATCTTAACGCTACAGCCTACAATGACATTCTAGATGATTCTGTGCTTTCAACGTTGTGGCAACAGTTAGGAAGGCTATTTCCTGTTTCAGCATGACAATGCCCCCGTGCTCAAAGGGAGGTCTATACGGAAATGGTTTGTTGAGATCGGTGTGAAATAAATTGACTGGCTTGCACGGAGCCCTGACCTCAAGCCCATCAAACACCTTTGGGATGAATAGGAACATCGACTGTGAGCCGGGCCTAATCACCCAACATCAGTGCCAGACCTCACTAATGCTGTTGTTGCTGAATGGACGTAAGTCCCCGCAGCAATGTTCTAAAACATAGTGGAAAGCCTTCCCAGAACAGTGCAGGCTGTTATAGCAGCCAAGGGGGGACCAACTCCATATTAATGCCCATGATTTTGGAATAAGATGTTTGATGAGCAGGTGTCCACATACTTTTGATCATGTAGTGTATCTGCAAGTGCTACATTTGTAGGTGGTAATAATGGTTATTGATATAGCCATTGAACATATGCTTTGCCTTCAAGGGTGTGTATTGGAGGGTTTTATTTGTATTGTCTTTTTTTTAGATGGGTGTGAGTCTATGGACCATCCTGCTGTTTGTTCAGACTCTTTGTTTGACATCAGTTGATGCCTACCCCAATGGAAAAGTGACTGAATCCTGTGGGAGTATGATGCCAATGCACGGTCATGCCCCCAATACCAGCCACTCTCCCTACACTCTGGCTGTCAATGTCACTAAATTCAGTTCTGGAGATTACATCCAAGGTAATGATTACAGTTTGGTAATACAAGAGGGGAATATATTCAGCATTTCTTCTAAGACAATGGGAATAGAAAGTTTCTTAATTGGTAACTCCAATGTATTGGAATGTAACCTTCATCACGGTATTTCCAAACAGAAGTAAAGAGGTTTCAGTACATTTCACTTCGTCTGTTTTTCTAGAGCTCCTGTGTACAATAATCTGAACAGAAACATACCAGGATCAAAAGGGAGGATGTGAAAAGTCCAGACATCCACCCTTTTTATCAGCATTTTATTCAAGTGGCATTGAAAGAATAGTTCTGGGTCCAACACAAGCACACTCCTACACTGTCATGTAATGTCCCTAGTTACCATATCTGGAACGACATACTTTGAGGGATTCCTGCTTGAGGCTCGGAATGCATCCAATCCAGACTCTGATGCTGTCGGCTCCTTCATCCTGACCAATCCTAAAACCACACAACTGTTGAAATGTGGCCACACTCCGGTAGGCCTACTTACCTTTATGCAAATGATTTTATTTTAATTTGGCTTGGAATGAATCCTTTACAATGACCTCGGGTTACACATGGCCTCAATACTCTACATTTCTTGCAATTTATTATAGTTATTTTCATTAATTGTTTTGTTGCTATTTAGGGTTCAGCTGTCAGTCACACAAGTGATGCCAGACAGACACAAATCGTGGTAATCTGGAACGCTCCCCAAAACTCACCCGACGCTGTCCAATTTCTGTGAGTGTTTAGAGTCCATCTGCATTCCCTGTCTCGCAAATGCATTTCCATTACATGCTATGGTCATTTACAATCTACAGCAAAAATGAGATATTGAGTAAACAATGCATTTGTGTTTCTGAATTAAGTGTGACAGTAGTGGCTCATTACAAGACTTTCTGGGTGAAAATCCCCGGTCCTGTTGTGTCTCAGAGTGGGGTAACTCCCATCCCACCTAAACCCACCACACCTTCCACTACCCTAGAGACATCAACTCCCTCTGTGTTGCCCAGACCAGTAAGTCATACAGTGTATCCGGAACGTATTCATACCCCTTGACTATCTACATTTTGTTACGTTACAGCCTTATTTATTAAATTGTTTTTTTCCCCTCACTGTACAAACAGTACCCCATAATGACAAAGCAAATACAGGTTTAGACATTTTAGAAAATGTATAAAAAAAATGAATATCACATTTACATAAGTGTTCAGACGCTTTACCCAGTACCTTGTTGAAGCACCAGCGATTACAGCCTCAAGTCTTCTTGGGTATGACGCTACAAGCTTGGCACACCTGTGTTTTGAGTTTCTCCCATTATTCTCTGTAGATCACCTCAAGCTCTGTCAGGTTGGATGGGTAGCATCACTTCACAGCTATTTTCAGGTCTCTCCAGAGATTTTAGATCGGGTTCAAGTCTGGGCTCTGGCTGAGACACTCAAGGACATTCAGAGACTTGTCCTGCGTTGTCTTGGCTGTGTGCTTAGGGTCATTGTCCTGTTGGAAGGCGACCCTTCGCCCTAGTCTGGGGTCCTGAGCACTCTGGAGCAGGTTTTCATCAAGAATTTCTCTGCTTTGGTCCCTTAATCTTTCCCTTAACCTGACTAATCTCCCAGTCCCTGCCACTGAAACATTTCCACACATCATGATGCTGCCACCCCATGCTTCACTGTAGGGTTGGTGCAAGGTTTCCTCCAGATGTGACACTTGGCATTCAGGCCGACGAGTTCAATCTTGGTTTCTCATCAGACAATCTTGTATCTTATGGTCTTAGTCCTTTAGGTGCCATTTGGCAAACTCCAAGTGGGCTATCAGAAATGTTTTGGTACCCTTCAGATCTGTGCCTTGACAAAATCCTGTCTTGGAGCTCTACGGATAATTCCTTAGATTTCATGGCTTGGTTTGCACTGTCAATATGTGGGACTTTATATAGACAGGTGTGTGTGGCTTTCCAAATCATGTCCAATCAATAAAATTTTCCACAGTTGACTCCAATCAAGTTATAGAAACTAGGGATGCACAATATATCGTGGAACATATTGAATGCCAACATCGGTATGACCCATTGTCTAGTTTCACCACACCGATGTGAAACTAAAAAATAAACCAATTTCAAAGCTGACGTGCATATATGTGACGCCATGTAAAGTTTTACCCTGCACGTGCAACACAGCATTCCTAACCTAAACCACAATGTCTGCTGTGTGGATCGAGCAGTCAATTGAAAAACTAAGACCATTTCAGTGAGACAACTCAAATGCAAACTCCATTAACGCCAAGATAATAGAATTCATTGCCCTTCACAACCAACCGTTCTCTGTCGTGGGTGATGTTGGCTTTCGCAACTATTTGAGCACCGGTACACACTAACGTTGCCAAGTGTGCTATTGTTCAGATGTTTCCTTACCGGAGTGACGCAGTAATAGCATCACTGTTATTAGCTTCACAACATACTATGGAACGCCGTTTGGGTTTTTGCGTGTCAAATAACACTATTTGATGCATTAAATTAGCTTTTAATTTGACACGTTAAATAACAGTTCTATTATAAAATGTTTTGTGTTCGGAATTTGCACATGCAAGCCAAGCGCCACCACTGCTATCAGTAGCACTGTCAAAGCTGTACCAAAGTCTGCAAAAACCGGCCACGAATGATGTGTTTACAATAGTGTTGGTTGGAAAGCATTATTAGTACCTAGCTAGCACCAATACCAGCGTGAAAACGATGACCAGTAGAAACTGCAGTAATTTTCACTATTCTTAGCAATGATTTAGGAATCCTTGAGTAAGTATTACTCTGTTGCCCAAAGCTAACATTATAAGCAGCAAGCCAGCTTCATATGGCTAGTGAACCCGGTCAGGTTGAGCCTCTGTTGTGAAGCTAGCCACAATAAGGATTAGGCACAATAGTGTAATTTGCAGTTTGCTTCAAAATAAAAGTACCTCTTTGAAAGTGATGCAGGTTACAATTAGTGGAATCATGCCATATTTAGACTAGACAAGGTTGGAATGTGAAACAAGGAAATGGGCTATCAGTCTACTCGGTGACACCCACAGAATACAACAAGAGTTTACGCAAATATTAGTGTTGTAGCTCTTATCACGTGACTGTGATATCACCTCCCCAGTCAGCCTATTGTGTACTGACATTCATATTGCACTGTACAGCTTTGTAGCGAACTATATAGAATGCTTAAAAGGCTGCTGAATTTTAAATATCGGTTATTGGTATCTTTTTGTTGGGGCAATAAATATCGGGTATCGGCCAAAAATGTCTCAAGGATGATCAATGGAAACAGGATGCACCTGAGCTCAATTTCAAGTCTCATAGCAAAGGGTCTGAATAATTCTAATTTTATCTTTTAAACCTTTTTTCACTTTGTCCTTATGGGGTTTGTGTGTAGATTGAGGACAATATTAGTTTTTAATCCATTTTATAATAAGGCTGTAACATAACAAAATGTGGAAAAAAATAAGGTTTCTGAAAGCACTGTATAATGGAATATAAAGTGTACATTACTGTATGTTTTGGTACAGACCCCTCCCCATTCATTCTCTCTTCCTTTCTTGATGCCTTCTCAGTTCAGCTCAGTGGGTTGTGGCCAACAGAAGTCCTGCCTGTTGGACCCAGTGGGATGTGACCCGGAAAAAGATCCATCGTGCTTCTTCCTGTCTTTCGCCCCCAAGGGTCAGACTGTGGTGTTTGAGCTCAGTGGGCCCTCAGACGGCTACATTGCCTTCGCCCTCTCCCATGACACATGGATGGTAAGTTAGCGTTGGTTGATAACTTGCTAGGTAAGTTACTGTAGCATTTGGCTGTAACTATGCTTTTCCTTCCCTCCTTATTCTGTTGATAGGGGGATGATGACATGTACCTATGTGTGAGGGATGACAGCTTGGTGGATGTGAGCGCAGCTTATGTCAAAGGAAGGTCCTACCCAATGGAGGCCTCTGAGGTGAAACCCCACAATATATGACTTGAATTATGTCTCTTCTATAGACCTACCTGTTAGGGTTCAATATTTTACTAATGCTCCTTCAAGACAATAAATCACTTTTGTCCTGGGTAACCCGGTATTTCCCGCCAACCGGAAGAGTCATTCAAAAGCCTTATAAATAGGCCTATGTCTGGATTTGATTAGCCCTTTGATCGAACTTTCAAGCCTGACGCTACCTGAGCCATACATTGAGCCCTACGTTAAAAACATTTCATAAGACCATGATTGTCCGATACGTATATGAAGTATAATGGGGCCTATTTGTATGTTTAGTAGGCTGATGCATATATACCTTTCATGACAATTCCCCTGATATTATCCTACCCTCTTTCTCTTGTTGCTTCATTCCTTACTTGCTTTCAATAGTTAAATGATACCTTTTGATGTCCTTATCTTCAATATTCTAATGACATCCTTGAATGATATAGGACTAGTTTGATGCAGAAGGCTTTCACTTCTCTTCACGAAGATTGAATGGATTTGAATAGGTAACTGCTATAGCCTAGCGCCTTCGTGCGTTCGCTCTTTCAAACTACCGGTGACTTCTATTGGCTACTGTATTTAACTTTCAGCAAACAAGACCTTGCGTCCCTCTTCGAGTAGTTTATTGGTATAAGAAATGCAACAAACAAGTTCAGCAAGCTATTCTAGTCAAGCTTTTCCTGCATGGCTCCAAGAGTTAAGGATCGTTTTTTAAGGAGAGGCAGATATTTATAGACATGCCATTATTTCCTTTTCCTATAGAATGTTCTTACAGATGTGGCCTGGAGATTGGCGGATGGAGTCATTCAGTGTCGGTTTCGTCGACAAGTTCTTGTCCCACAGGACCCGACCCGGTTTAGTCTGGACGCACAGTACTACCTGTTCATGGCATACGGTGAAGCTGAAAACGGTGAGTTGCAATATGGTATACGATCATGGTATGGTTTTGTACCTACCTAGCTTTTATTGTAAACCTCTTAAGCCCTGTTTCCACTGGCACTTAAAATTAGGGCCAAATTCGAGCTGTTCAAATGGAATTCTCAAATTCGAGCTGGTTCGGGGGAAACCCGGACCAGCATAGCCCATTTTCACAACTGGTGCCAGCTCAATTAGAATTTGAACTAGTGACACCTTTACTATGCAACCACCAGCTGATCACTGCTGGACGCTGACACAAAGTACTTAAGTAAAACCTTTTTTTAAATTGGACCTGTGATGTAGTAGTGTGTTGAGGTACTGGAAAGAAGGTCTTCCCCACATTTTAATAGCTATATAATTACTGTACAAGGAAGGGCTGTATTGCAAATTGTTTCCTTTATTACATCTTAGCAGATTGTCTTTTGCATACATCTACATATCTTTTACACTACATCATAAAATCTAAATGCAAAATGCAACTTCAGATCCGGTTCTTTAGTATCTAAACTTTAGATCTAAGCTCCCTGACTTTACTCTAGTTATCGCCTAGTTCACAAAAAGTCATGTGTCAGAGTTTTCTGTCGAATGAGGTCAAGGATTTTGTGGTTTATGAGGTTGGCTTGTGTCATTGCCCTCGGGGTAAAGTCTCATAACAAATATTTATTTCACATTATTGTTTAATGACTCACGCTTCCGCAACTGACTACCATGACAGTAAATGTCAAATCAATTCTGTGGTGTATATAAAATATGCTAAGATCTAGATAGAATGTCTCAATCATTTTAGGTGCTTTATGAATAAAATAAGTACTTTTCACCTTAATGACAGAAATGATAAGTGACAATATAGATAAGGTTTTGCGGGTGAGGGTCTAGAAGCAAAGTTTAACGCTGGCTCTGAAATGACTTCAAATCATGCTGTCACACAATAGCGTGCATCCTTAACTGTAGGCAATATTTCTATAGATGGAGTCTTCCTGTTATATCCCACTGAGCACAGATGTCAATTCAACATCTTTTCCACGTTGGTTTAACTTAATTTCATTGAAATGACATGGAAACAATATTGATTCAACCTTTGTGTTCCCAGTGGGATGTCACCTTCTCTGACATCTGTATGTCACTCATGGTGACACATTACCTATATGAGAAGCCTATAGCTACTGTAAGTGACTTGCTGCTAACTTGTCTCCCTCTCAATCCATTGTTTTGAGGCGAGGTGCACAGGCATGACCGCCAACCCCTCATATCCTCACAGCAGTCGGTCATCAACGGCCCAGCAGAGATTCTCAATGGCTCTCGATCGCCACTTCTCATGAAATTTCACAGTGAGTAGACTGGAGACTGAAAATGATAGGCAAACAAATGTAGAATTCTGTAACTACATAAAACCAACATTCAGCTCTATGCGCAATACCAAGTCAATGTCATGTCAGATGGGTCCACAATTTGATACATATAGTATTTCATGACTTTATGATTGATTTTGGCTCTAAGTTTTGGTGTGATTCCCATCTGTAATACCTGTTGTCTCTTTTGTAATATCAGGTGTTCTGATGTTAATTGCCTGGATGTTGGCTGGAAGCACGGGTACTTTCCTAGCCAGCTACTTCAAGCCTGATTGGCCAGAGAAAACACTGTTTGGCCAGAGAATTTGGTTCCAGGTATGTAAAAGAAACTGATAAACTGAGTTGTATTTACATTGATATGTCACTGCTTAAAGGTGATAAGCATCAACGTGTCCTGTTTGTCCAGGTGCATCGAGGGTTGATGATATTAACAGTGCTGCTTACCTGTGTGGCCTTCACGCTTCCCTTCATCTACAGAGGAGGTTGGAGTAAGGTAAACTAGTAAACATTAGCACACACAATCCCTCTCATTCTGCATCACACTTGTGATGTTATACACTGCCTTAACCTTGTTTAGCCAGCAGAGGGCATTGCATCTTGTTGTCGGATGAGGAGGATATTTTGATTTTGAGTGCTGTCATGGACCGTTTCAACCACATCGGTCTTAGAAATGTTTATGCTATTGACCTCTGAATATTCCCCAAAATGTGCAACCCTAGACACAAAGAATAAATAGTGACTAACAAGTTAAAAAAAATAACAAGGCTCTATACAGGGGGTACCAGTACTGAGTCGATGTGCAAGTGTACGAGAACTGAGGTAGCTATTCCCTATAGATAGGTAGGAGTAAAGTGACTAGGCAATAGACAGTAGCAGCAGGGAAAGTGTGTGTGTAAGGGCATATGAATTGTGTGTGTGCTGGGGTTTAAGTATGTGTGGGTAGAGTCCAGTGGGTGTGCAATAGAGTTAGGTCAAAAGTGTCAATGTCGGTAGTCCGGGTAAAACAAGTTGTTTGCTTGCATTTAGGGCTTTAGTGTCTAATACAGAGCGTTTGTCTTTCTGGTGTCTGTCGTCTCCAGGGTGCTGGGGCCCATCCCTACCTGGGCTGTACTGTACTAGCCCTGGCTCTCCTTCAGCCTATCATGGCCACTCTCAGACCTCCCCCTGACTCCTCCAGGTAAAGCCCAATTGACTACCAACCATATCACATGGCCGTACTCCATACAGCAATGGAAGATTCTAATGCTGGAAATGCTTTGCTAAACTGCTCGTGAACATTATTACATAGACCTCATACTGAACGGTTTATAATACACACATTTGGTGATATTGAATTAAAATATGTACATTAACAAATTGTTTTGATCATAGAATAGGTTAAAAACAAATTAAGTGCTACCATTACCCATACGAGTAATGGATGGATTGAATCTGGTGCACTAGTTCTCTATCCATTACCATGGCTGTGATATATAAGTGTTATTCTATTATTAGCCTGTATTCTTACCACTGATTAGCTGTTCATCTTTGCAGGAGGTGGGTGTTTAATTGGCTGCATTGGGGAGCTGGGACTGTTGCTGAGATTATGGCTGGTTAGTCAACCTTCTGGAAATTCTTCTGTTCTTTTAGTAC